>NW_025335268.1:133889793-133953067 GCF_004798865.1 Varanus komodoensis
ATGGAGGGGTGCTATGTCTTGTTTGCCCGGTGGCAGCCCTTGGGAGACTTGTGGAAGGAGAAGCAGGGGACAACAAGGGGGGCAAGTGAAGGAGGGGACAAACAATATATACTGAACCCAACTGTCTGTTGGGTTCAGGGTGCATTGCTTTGCACACAACCATCCCACTGTGGCTTATTGCTGGGGTATATTAACATGACGCAAATATCTTCACTATTTCAGAATGAGCTGAAACACAAGCAATAAATAATGGAGCCAGAAGGCAAAGAGTTGTAGCTTCTAGTCCTATTATGCTATGTAGGGGGAACGACCATTTTTTCTTGTAATTACTGCCACTTAATTTAGTACCAGTTGGAGGCTACATGCTGAGCTGGCTCTACTCCCCCCCCCTTTTTTTTTGCCAAGAGAGTGAAACCAAGTCAAGTATACTCATTTACACTTACCAAGTATGCTGCTCATAACTCTGTTGATAGGTAAGCAGCACTTTAACTTATCTCATTCAGTACAGCAGCAAAGATTGGTCCAATTCCCTTAATAGGAAGCAGCCACAAAATAGAGTATCATGACTGGGAGATATCAAAGGTAACAAGGCTTTTATACCAGTTCCTGGGTAGAACAGGTGGAAAGGTACTACTGCAGCTGGCTGGCCATTATGGGAATGGAAGGATGAAGTAGATGGATCTTGGAGCGATCCAGTTTGGGTCTTATGTTGTTATGAATTACTCTAAAATGTCCCAAGGGCTTCTTGATAGTTAGAGTTAATCTTCACTGTATTGTTACAGCTATTTATTTCCATCTATCCTTTCTGGGTGAATCATCTGTCTGAAGATGGTCCCTGCATCTTTGATAATAGACTCACATTGACCCAAGCACTCTGAGTGTTAGCCATCTACTTCTAGCTAAGGAATCAATGCTTGCTAACCTTGTAGTCTTAAATCTTCATGCTATTCAAAACTCACATCATTTTAAAGACATGGTTAACAGCCAAGTGTATTGTTGTTGTGTGTTTTTAACTTTAGAATCAGTCTATGAACCCTAATTTGGATTGGGTCCATAGTTTGTGGGGGACAGGGCTATGGTATGAAGTTGGTGGTATTTCATTCTAAGGAAGCATAATTAGAATGGCATTGCTTCCTATGTTTTCCACTGAAATTGGTGATATTCCTGTGGCATGGAAGACACTGGGATGCAAAGTGTTTTTCTATGTTCTGCTAAATTCTTATTGACTTCTATTATACTGCTTTATGGTTGTATGGAACCACTAGTAGGATGTGTGTGACACAAACACTAGTAGTATGTATATGACTCAGGTGTAAAGCCATGTGTGATTCAGTTCAGGCTGATGTAGGAAAACATAACTTGACCTCTCACTGTAACCCATGAATGCTTTGTCTATTCAAACCTTGAATATCTCTAGAGATATGCTGCCGTGGTCCTTGTTATGTCCCTTGGCAACTGATTATGTAGCTGTGCTTGCAAACAAATGTGTCTCTACTTTCTCTATGTGCTTTCAAGTAGAACAGCGAAGATTCCAGCAATCTGTGATGGTTTGAGGCATTTTATTTTAATTTTTCCTTGAATGTGGCTTTAGTTTCAGGAAGAAAATTAAGAGTTTGACAAACAGCTTTTTGAATGCTAAAGAACTAACATTTTCTGTACAGCTATCAAACTATATATAAAGAACAACATTTCCCTGCAAAGTGTCTCTGCCATTGGTTGAGTTGCTGGGACTTTACAGAATGTTTTTGATATTATAATTGCCATCATCAATACCCCAGCAATTGATGTCAACAGCGCCGATTATTTGAGAGAAGGGAGAGAGAATAAGGGAAACATCATCTTTGACCTGTGGATAGAGGGAGGCTCAGAGGCAGGGAAACAGAGTCAGGACTTGGAAATGTGGTACACCAAAAACAGCAGGTGTAGCAGGAAGGGTGACAGAATAAGTGTGACCATGATCTGAGGGTCACAAAGAGAGATGGTGGTGGAGGAAGACACCTGAGTGGAACCAGACAAGGTATTAATAAAGGGGAAAGTTGAGAAGAAAGAGCGGCAGGGAAAGGCCTCATATGGTCCACAAGCATGTGCTGTTATAAGGAAAAGAATGAGAGGGAATTACTCTGGAGAATAAAGCAAAATGTAGATCAGGTAGATCATTGGCCATCCTGGCTGGAATTATGGGAGTTTCAAGGCAATATATCTGGAAAGCACAAGGTTGGAAAAGGCTGGAGTTTTATTCTGCAATTATTTTAACTGGTTCCAAAAACAGTATAGCTTTCTTACAGAGTATGCATTTCATTCCATGCTGCTACAATGGTTCTGAACATTTTTCCCACTCAATATTCTGCTTGATGGGGTAGTAACTCTCAGGTGTAGTAGTAACTTTCAGGTTTAAATTTGTCCATGTTGCTGGATAAAATCAAAGAAAAAGAATTAGGTGGCTTAATGAAGAACATTGAAAGTGCATCCACCTTTGACATTTAAAGGTATTTGACAGGCCAACCACATCTTGAGGAATTAGGAAGGAAAACATTGGAGGAATGCTTACTCCTAGGTAACCATTCTCTTGGATTGCTATCTGGAACATTCAGGTGTATAAACGCAGAAGAATAATTCTATGGTTCCAACTCATAAGAACTGATTTGCAAGAGTCAGTATGCCAATGGTGGGCATCCTGTGGACCTCTGAAGGTTCTGGTCAACAATGTACATCAGCTCTAGATAGCATAGCTGATGCTAAGATAGACTTGTATTATGAGGCCAAAACATCTAGAAGGCCACAAGTTGCCCACTCCTGCTGTAATGGGAAGAATTGAACAAGGGAGACTTCACCAGCCATGAATCTCCTCCTGCTGTTCTTAATGATACACTAAAAGTCACTGTGGTGTAGTGGTTAAGAGTGTGGGACCTAGGAGATTTGGGTTCTAGTGTCCAGGGTGTTAACAGGGTGACTTTGGGCCAGTCACAGACTCTTAGCCCAACCTACCTCACAGCTTATTGTTTTGAGGAAGAGCAGAATTATGTAAGCCACCTTGAGATCCTTCAAAGGAAAAAAGGTGGTCTGTATGTGTGTGTATAGCTCACCATACCAGAAAACGCCGATTTTTTGTGGAAACCAAGTTAGGGCATAATCTTTAAAGTCATGTGGCTTGCCATTTGAGAATTAAAATACATTTATTTATTTATTTACATTTTGTCCAATAATAGGTCGATAGAAACTGAATAGGAAACCTATATGGGCTTATTTGGTTCATTTTGTTTATACAAATTGCAGCAAAAATCACCTTCTTGACATCTTGGAAAACCAGGGATTGCACAGACTATAATGAGTAAACAGATTAGGAATCTGGTTTTCAGATGTGTTCTCCAAAAGTTAGTGTTAATAATTCAGACATGGATGAAACAGCACAGCCACATTATATTAAGACAGGTTGCTCTTTGAAGTTGTGTTTCATGTCTCCCCTTCCCTGTCAACACGTCTTGAGCAACTGGTGATCAGTATGATTAACTGTACTAAAATCCCTACTGTAGACTATAGCTGGAAAGTATTCACACCTCAGTTGGTGTTGTTGAAATGACCAAATGTGTCATTCTACAGTGAATGTTTTAAGAGTGGGACTAGTCACTGAATGTGTTGTGCAATGCTGTGCATTGTGCCATAATATTTATAATCAAAAATCTGGAGATACACAATGAAATGAAGAGTGATTTGCCTGTATTACTTTTGCTCTATTTTACCCATTTTTTATTATCCTTTACAAGAGGTTCAGCTATCAGTCTGTATAAAAATTACATTAGATAGATAAGGGGCAAAATGTATCATGTGTGAAAGAGGGCAGCTGCTGGGGCTCGAGTGGAGGGCACTAGACTGGGGTAGGCTGTTTAAAGCACTGTGGAAAACTAAAATGGCAGCCAACTGCGGCTAAGTAAAATGGTGGGTGGTACCCAGATGTGTTGGCCCTCTTTTAGCCAGAGAGCTGGATTCAGTTTCAGAGACGCTCTTGGAGCCTGCACTCCAGTGGTAAATTGAACCACAGGCAAATGGGGCATGGTCAAACTATAACCCCTCTTCTCTTAAAGCTCCTGCTGCTGGTAACTAAACTTTGGGAGAGGCTGTTAAAATTAATGGAACTGCAACCCCCAAGTGTGGAAACCATCAAATGACTGGCAGTGGTGGGGAAGCAGTGCAGCCAGGAGAAGGGTCAGGCTGGGACCCTAGGCAGGAGGGGTCTAGGCTGTGATACAGATCTGCCTTATAGGGATCACTCCTGCTAAGGCATCTAACACGGATATAGGAGAGAGACAAGCAGAGGCTACTTCTGACTACTGCTGACTCCTTCAAACAGAACTGGTTTTGGGGGAAAAAGGAACTACCAACAATAGTTCATAGAGATAAAACAGATTCTGCACTGTTAGACACTGAGCAAGAGAGAGACTTCACTCTCTTTTTCAACCAATGTTGTTCTTCAAGGCTTTGAAAGAAATTGCACTCTTTATCTGCTGTGATTAAGATAATGCTGTGGTCCTGCTGTAGCATTAAAATAGCTTTTTGGCTACGTTGTCATCTGCTGCAGGACAGGTCTTCAACTAATTTTTATTAGTGCTCTAAGGAAAGTTTTGCATGACAACCCAAAGCCTACTTAAGGCATGCTTAAGTATAAATAAAACCGAGAATAGAATAAAACCGAGAGAGAGAACAGAATAAAACCGAATAAAACTGAGAGAGAATAAAACCGAGAGAGAGAACCCAGATTACCAGAAAGGAATTGGTGGTTTTCCTGGCCAATTGTAGATGTTCAAGGGCCAAAGTGGGTGCAAAAGAATAAAAGCTATATTGAACTTGTTAGGTGATGGATTGCTTTTTAATTTTAAAGAAAAATCTAACCCTGCACTAGATGACAAAGCAAATTAACAGTCAGGTCATCTGCTTTCCTTGCACAGTGCCACAATTATGCTCTACCCTGTGCTGTAAACAGTCAACAACTCACTCTCTTCTAATAAGGGAAGAGGAAATTGTTTGCCACTTAAATGTTTGCTGTCTCCTTTTGGTGTGGGTTGCTTTCCTTCTGCAGCTGAAGCCATTCCTGATGCATCCTATGATTTTTATTCCAATACTCTGTACACACATTTGTAATGTGCATTAATGTGATCATGCAAAAGAGAACTCTTGCTGAAGTGGCAAATCTGGAAGTGGCAAGGGTGAAAAGCAGCATATGGTGCTAGCTCTTCTGAGCCATATTTACCAAGGCATTTGCAGTGAAATGTTTCAAAGGAAAGATTTTAATACTTGGAATCTTACATATTTCCTGCATAAATTTCTATTAAGACATTAAAAAGAGGGGTGAAGTCTTACTGCTCACCTTATATACAACAATATACAGTTGATTTTATCATTGAAGGAGAAGGAAGATACTGACTTCTATCAAACTTGGGACTCTTTTTAATTATTGGCTTGAGAAATGAGACTTCGCATAGATTTGAATATGTTTTTAAGTTATCATAAATGGAAAGAGAAGGGTGTGGGGGCTGACCCAGCAGGCTTGATGTTTTTGATGATGGATGTTGTTTGCAGGTTTTTTGTTTTTTTAGGATTATAATTTCAAATAAAACATATTAAAAAAACCAATATACAGGATACTGCTTGTAAATACTAGGTCTGTAGTACATATTTTACAAGGGACACATCTATTGCGCATCATCTTATTAACCTCACAGCTGAGACTAGGGTTTGGCGGAGCTCTTGGAAGTGAAAGAGAGCTCTCGTAGGTGGAGGGGCTGCTTGAAATTCCCCATGGACACCAGCAGAAAGAACAGCAACAGAATGCCTTCTGGGGAATTCCAGCGATGCAGGTGGGTACAAACACGCTGAGTACTGCTACTATAGACAATGCATGTGGTATTCTCTGTCAGGTCTCCTGAGACATTAGGTTTTCTACATGAGGTGTTAAACCCAGCACTTCACCGAATCTTCTTTTTCCATTTTCTTTGTGGTAGTCAGGGTACAATTCTTACGCTTTTTTCTAGTTTTGCGTTCTCTTCCTTCCTTCATGTTCTGTTACCCAACCACAGTAAAGTGCTGTGGCATAGCACAATTTCTAAAATATATGGGCTTGTTTCAGTGTGGTAGCTAAAAAGTCAGCTGAGTATCTTCATTCTAAAAAACAACATAAATATGCCTAACACAAATCCTGGACAAATTTATGACAAAATTGTGTACAGTCCCTTGCAAACTACTGTGAGTAAGGAATCAGTAACATAAAAGAAATGCCTCATGTAGAAATGCCTTGTTCCTGCTGCTGGTGCCCATCTGCATCAAGCTGAGCAGAAGAGCTGATGGATCCTGCAGATGCACCTAGAGTCCAAAGTAAGCAGACCCAAAACTCAGCTGGTCACAGTCTCTCTCACACAGGGTGAAATGTATTGCATTTTTATTTAAATTATATATATTGTTTGTAAACTTGCACAAGTACATATTAATTAGTAGATGCAAATGTTGTGCAGCGTGGTGATACATTTCTTCCTTTTTGCTGTGCATAGGAGGCCACTCCACCCTTTGCCTGGGCCAATGTGGCCTAGATGCTATTGCGCCATAAAAACTACCTGTCTACCTTCTTCATGTCATTCCTCAATTGGAAGGCCTTTTTTCCTGTGGTGACACACACACAACATGTTTTTGGGTGTTAGTAAATGATAAGAATGCTGAAGAATGAGACTGGGTAAGTCAGAAAATTTAGTAGCTACAAAATGGAACAGAAAGTGAATTGCTATGAACTTCATTCCTTTCCAAACTTAATAGAACTATTTGTATTGTAATTCTGATGTAAGTATAATTGTAAACATGAAGCCCAGAACTGTATCATAAATTGGGATAGCTGTTAAAATTGAATGACATATTGATTGGGTGATTGGGTGAAAGTATTTTTCTAGGGTGGAAGTAGAACCCAGGGTAGCAGTTTTGTCCTAAAAATTAAAAGTAGCATGCCCTCCAGTCCCCAACAGATAGTGGGTCTCTCTTTCTGCATATGTTTGTTGTAACAGGAATATTATACTGTGTGGTACCTGTTAACTATAGATCCTAAAATTCATGGAGATTCTTTGCTGAAAGGGACTGCAAAGCAAGAATTTTTTTTTAAGAAAGAAAGGAGAGAAAAGCTGCTTATAGAATGGTAATACAGTGGTTTAAGGGTTGGTTGGACAGGAGGTAGATCATCTGAATGGTGTAGCTCAGGGTTTTTCAGTGTTGAGAGGGCACTCCACAGCAGGGAGTTCTATTTATTTAAAACATACTTTTAAATGCAGATGGTTTGTGTCTCCATCTTATACTACTACTATCACAGTTGCAAGCCAACAGGCAGCTATGAAAGTCAGCAGCTGCATTTTTTCACATCACTCACAACTGCAATGGACTCATCTGTAGGAGGAAGAATTACATTTCCCCAGCAAACTAAGCAAATCAGTTCAGTGCAGTGTAGCTCAGTTCAAGAAAGCAGGTGTGTATCCCAGGTCAGTTGCCAGGGAATGACTGACGCTGACAGAAAAGCGTGTTTGGTGGAGCATGGATTCTGGTGAACAGGTCAGGAGCCACTGTGCACTTCATGCGTAAAGAGGTAGCATCTGATTGCAATTTCCCCTATACAGAGCTCTTTCAAGTTCTCCTCCCACCCTTTCCTCCTAGGGCAGCAGTATGCAGGCCATGTAGAGTAGACAACTGCAGGAAGTGTGGGGCAATTTTCATCTTCCAAGTCAACACCTTCCATGAGCTGCTCTCCAGGACATTCTGCGCACCCACAGCACACCCCAATAATGTATTAAATTCTAAACTACATCTGGCAATTTCAGCACTGTGCAGCAGTAAAACTGGCACCCCATAGAAAAAAGGTGGGAAACCAGCCAGGCACAAGTAATATGTTTTGTTATGTCAAAGCATTTTGCAAGGCTACATAAACAGGCTACATTCAAGTGTTTGCCTAACTAGTGAGGACTGTTTGAAGACAGATGGGGCTGCACATGCTAGACTGAACCCCAGTGTCCCTGGACAGTCTGATACCAGCCTCTCAGTCCCTGAAATGCAAGTCCTTTTTATATTTCCTTGAACTTGAGCAAAACTCTTTGCACTGAACATCCTTGACTACAAAGGAAGTTGTGGTGGGGGAGGTTTAAATCTTCCCTACCAATGCACTGTAATCACAGTCCAGATCAGGGCCCTACATGCTTACCTGTGATTCAGAAAGAAAGTGGAGATTTGCTGCACATGAAGTCTTCTTTTCTATATAGCCCAAGCTCTCTGGGCAATAAACCCTGTAAATACATTATAAAAATAATACATTGTGCTCTTTAGCCCTCCATGAGGGCCACACAACAACTTTCTAAACAAGCAGACTGAGCCTGCATAGTTTGACTTAGGGGTATGCAGCACTCCTCCAGTCCAGAATGCTTTGATTTAGACTGGTATTTGTGCCAGGTATCTGCTGAAAATTGCCCTTATCTGGGCTTCTTTTTGCTTTTGCAATAAACAGCACTTTTGGGATCAGTCAGGAGGAAATAATTTTCAGCATTAAATGGGTATCTTAGATTGAGACTTGGGTCAGGTCAAGTACGTTTAAGCACATGACTAGCATCACATGTAGTTTGGCCTTGAGATTTAGTTTCCAGTAAGCATGTGTCCTGCCAACCTTGCAGTTCGAAAGCATGCAAATGCAAGTAGATAAAAAGGTACCACTTTGGTGGGCAGGTAACAGCATTCCGTGCACTTCGGAGTTTAGTCATGCCGGCCACACGACCATGGAGACTGTCTGTGAACAAATGCTGGCTCCCTCAGCTAGGAAACGGAGATCGGAGATGAGCACCGCCCCCTAGAGTCAGGCATGACTGGACGTAATGACAAGGGGAAACCTTTACCTTTTAAGCATGTGTAAGATGCATACAAATTGTTGTTCTTACTATAATTACAACTATTAGTAATTATATTACATGCAGCTGTGCAATGATTATATCCTTTCGTGTGAAAACGTGGACTAAATGGGTTACTGGTTTCACACAAGAAGTACATAGGCCATTTACTGGGTGTGAGATTCCCTTTACACTGAGTGATATTATGTGTGGGTTATGAGAAAGGAGTGGTCTTTGTAATGTCAGAAGTTTCAAATGACTAGATTATCACTCAATTGTTGCAGGCATCACAAGGGAAACAGCCTCAAATAGGTAATAATCACAGGATGTATTTCTTCATGGAAATTAGCCTGACCACCAGACTTAAATTATGTAATTATGTAGTGCTAGAAGTTTATGGCTAGAATACACTTGGAATGCCTTTATTGCTGAACTAACAGATTTGATAGCTGGAATTTTCAGTAACAGGAAGATTCTTAATAACGTTCCAAATCATTATGTTAAGGAAACAAAAACAGCCTTGGGTATAAAACTATGTATTTCTTTGCAAAATTAAATGATCTTGCCTTTTTGTCAAAACTGGAGCTTGAGATTTCACCAAGCATTATCTGCCCAGTGATGCAAGTCCAACTAGACATAATAATTATGTGGTTTGGCCTTGCACAATTTAGGGTGCAATCCTACGCATGTTCTGACGGAGCCCTCCCCCTACCACAGTTCCTAAATCTGTGGAATGCTAGGACTTACAGCAATTTTTCCTGTTTAAACTTGTATTGAACTGCACCAATAGTTTTCTTTAATGAATAGATGGCAGTGTCCACTTTCACAGGCTTAGCCGGGACCATGATGCATGGGGAGCACGGCTTTTGCTCTTTGTCCCACTATGTCCCAATCGGAATCATTTCTTCCCATGCCCCTATTCATTCCCACAGATACCAGTGGAAGCTTTCCTTGCATTGTTAATAGCAGGTGATTGAAAAAAGCAAGAGTTAACCCCTCCTCTGCTTCCATGCCACTGTCTGAATTTGACACAGCCCCCCTCCCCCAATTGCAGTGGCTAATTATTAATAAAAAGGTTGTGTCTGGTTTGGTCCATAGTTAGGTCTTGCTCGCATAACCACTCTGAGGGTGTTGGCTATGATGCAAAGGTGAAATGTTGCTGATACCAGCCTGGGGATAACTAGCTAGGGCCAATTAAATTTCACACAACCATTGCAACTTGGATTTCCAGCTGCTTGTGGTCCACCCAAGAATCAGTCCAGGCTCTGTTCTGTGTATGAACATTTATTGTGATTGTTATTTCATTTCCGTACCGCTCCATAGCTGAAGCTCTCTGGGCAGTTAAACATGTGTTGGACCCTTGTTGAACATTCTGCTCCACAAAGGGAATCCATTTATGTAGAAAACAGGTGTGTGAGGGGAACGGTTCTTACTCAGCCCTCTCTCTCCCATGTCAGTTTCCTATCTGCAAGCATTTATTTATGCGGATGAAAATTTTTAAATGGTACCTCCTCTTGCATTCCAAAACATTACAGTCTATTTTCCTGCCGCCTTCTGCTGCATGCATGGACCATGCTTTAGCTGCCTTAGGCAGTGGTGAAGGCAGAGCACTCTGCATGTGCACAGAGCTACCTTCTTTGTTACTGTAATATCCTATGGTCCAGAAATGCGAACAGAGTCTGCCAGGTAGTGCTGAGCCTCAGTTATATTTCTCGATGGAAATTGTCCTGAATACCAGATCCAACTAGATGTTATAGTAAGCATACTTTTCAATAAGCATGCTTAATGTGGCTGCAACTGAGCTGATCAGCAGCTGTTTCTGGGGTGCAGAGGCAGTCAAACATCAAACAGTCAATTGCAATTGCTTTGTTGCAATGGATACCAGAAGAGAAGGGAAGGAGACGATACAAGTGCATTTAGGTAATTTTAGATTTTGGTTCTAATGGTCTCACATAGCCCTCAGCAAGTGTGCACAGGTGACTACTCATTGGGTAGTTATTTCATGTAGCAGGAGGGGGCTACCAAGCAGTCTAGCAGGTGCTCCCTAAGCCAGCCCACTGCCCTCAGTAGTACTGAAGGATGCCACAGCATCCCCAGTACTGAAATACGGTTGAACTGCCAGTCCACGTGAGAGGGAGTAGGAGAGGGTGCCAACTTGTTTTTTTTGCCTCAGGCAGCCAATTTCTTGGGCTGAAGTGCCAACCAAATGAAGGCAGGAATAGCCGTTACCTCCCCTCCCAGCCCCCAAGCAAGAGGTCAGATGAGGAGATGCTACCTACGTGGTGGATGCTGTGAGTGAGGTTCATGACGGATGTCTTCCAGTCCAGACATCTCCAGCGCTGCTGCAGGACGGAGAGATTGCGGTGGTTAGACGGCTACCTCTCCTAGTCACAACAGCTGCTTTTCATTAAAAAAAAGTGGCTCTAGTTAAACGCACTTTCAAAATCATTTGCTGTTACATAGAGAGGGATTATATATAATTTGAATAAATACACACCCCAAACAAAATGCAAACTTGCGTGCGCGTTTAACGGGCCCACCTTGACTATGAATAAAAAGGTACCCCATCAGCCTTTTATAGTCAAAAAGCAGAGGCGCAGTCTTCACCGCGGGCCGGCCGGCCGACCGACCGACCGACCCGCCCGCCTTCGCTCCGCCCGGGCTTCCCGGACTTACCGCGCTGCTCCGCCCCTTCTCCTGTCGTCCTTTCGCTCCGCCCCGTTGGCTCGGCTGCCCTTCCCCAAACTCAGGAGGGAGGAGGAGGAGGAGGGCAAGGAAAGAGGGGCGGAGCGGACGAACTGCTTCAGCCGCCGACTGGAGCCTCCGCCAAGCCGGAGCAGCAAAGACAGGAGAGACAAGCCGCCGCTGAAGAGCCGGAGGAAGGAAGCGGGCCGGCGGCTCGGCTCGCCCCGGCAGGCAGCGGCAACGACGGGGTGAGTGTGGCAGCAGGAAGGGCGCGGCGGCGGCGGCGGCTTGCTCGCCGTCGCCCTTCCCGGCCCAGTGCGGGGCCCAATCGCCTCCCTCTCGCAGCCAGGCCGAGGGGCCCTGCTGCTTCCCCTTGGCGCAGGGCCCGGGAGGGAGGGGTCAGGCAGGGTGTTCTCCCTCCAGAGCGGGCGGTTGGATCGCCGTATCCCTCCCCCCCGCTCCGCTGCGCTCCCAAGTCCAAAGGGAGGGCAGCAGGCGACCAGGTGGGCAGCTCTTCCGTGCACCCCACCAGGAAAAAGGAGGACTCCCGAGGGAGACGCACTGACAGCCAGGCTGGAGCCAGGCCAGAAAAGTGGCTGGCCGGAGTGTATGTAATGCATGCATGTTTCGTGGCGGGGAGGGTGGGGGAGGGGAGCGGATTTGCAGTGGCGGTCTTGACCATCACCCATGGGTGATGAAGAGGAAGCGTTGAGGAAGGGGTTCAAAGAGTCGGACTCCCAGATTTTGTGTTGTGGCGGGGGAAGGCAGGGAAAGAGAGCTCAAAGGTCTGGGTTGGATTCGATTTGACAGTGCAGACCCGCAGTTTCTGCCTTTGACCCCCACCCCACTGCTTAGAGCTCGCTCTCTAAAAGGTCCTTCTTTTGGAGCTGCTCTTTTCGCTTGTCAGTGAAAAGCAGGAGCTGGAGGATGTAACCACTGCATCTTCACATTCCCTGCCGAAGTCCACTCCTCCCATCCTTCGGTGATATATAGGTGTATGCAGAACTGTTGAAAGGGGTCGTTTCCTTCAAGAGGACTGCATAAACTGGGGTATGCTTTTATGGGCAACTGGGACTCTTGCTGCCTCTTAAAACAGATCCTTTGGGTTTTGCTTCTTTGAGGAGTGCATCCTAGGTGGCAGGAGCCAGACTTTTGTAACCATCTGGTAGGCACTGGCATGGTGGTTGCTTCTTTTCAATGTACCTTTGTGATGTAGGATAATGTTACCTGAAAATAGTAATATTAGGGGGTTTAGAATCTTAATCCTGCCTAGGGTGTGCTCTGATTCCAAGTACAGAATTTGTGTCTATTTGCGTCTCTGATATATATTTCTGACAGCTTGGCAAACCTTCCACAAAGTTGCCTCAATGCCAGGATAGGGGCTTTACCTTTCATGTTGGAATTATTGGCTTGCAGTGTCCTGAAGATTAGAGATTTGCATTGTTTCTGGAGTAGACTGTCCTTCCTCTCCCCTTAAACCTCTACTTTTTCTTTGTGCTAATAATGGGGTAGTAAAATAAAGAATTTCCCATACAACAGGCTGCTAGGGTGGGGGAATGGGCATCAGAGAGCCTGCACTTCTCTATTTTGAGTGTGGAAAGTTTTCTGGAAGCTTGGTTTCTCCATGCCACGTGCAGATTCATCTGCGGCTTCCACTCTCTTGCCATACCTGCCCTGAAGTAGGTTCCCTCTTCTATTCTGGAAAAGAGAAGTTGGTTTCCTCTTCTGTTCTGTTCTTCTAAGGGCCCAGAAATCCGGACATCTTTTGACTTCCAAATGAACGGCCCTCTCTTTGAAGTGACAGTGTCCTTTTACTCTAGCTCTATTTTTCTCACAGTGGGACTTTTCTTCTGTTTTTAACCTTTGTAGTAAGCTTGCATTTGGAGACTACAAGGGGGTGGAAGCTGCATTTCTGAATTTAAAAAGAGCATAAACATCAATAGAAATTTCTTTATGACAGAGCAGCAGATTTAAAATGGTGCTTGGAGGAAGTTGGGGTGCCTTCTATTGCTGTCATAGCATTATCCAATAGGTGTACAAGGGTGACCTTTTCCATAAGGCGATTCATATATACAGTGAACATAAATGGTCCAGGTTTGGAATTAGTGATTTCCAGGAATGTGAACTGCTGCTTTCATTACTGGTTAAGAGGGATTCTCCCCACAGTAGGAGCTCTTGTTATGACCGCATGGACTGGCCAGTCAGCTGTGGCTCTGGGGCCTTTGTATTGTCGCTCTTATACTTAAAAGGCCCCCAGACTTAGTATCCAAGTGAAGGTGAGCAATTTTGAGAGGTTCTTCATTTGTCAAACAAAAAAGAAGCAGCAGCATTGTGTGGTTTATGAAAGTGGATATTTTATGACTGCAGAGAGATGAATTTTTCATTGGCTAAGTTGGGTATGTGAGTACTTCCTTTTCACAGACCCTCCTTTCCTTGTACTGCTGAAACTTGAGGGTAAATTGGAAGGCAAATGGGGAAACTGAGACAACTTGCAAACTGCACTAAAATGCATATCACTTTTAAAGTTATCAGGAACCGCTGAACCTGGCATTGTTATTGAATTGTTAAGCTGAGAGCTATATCAGCTATATAGCTATATAACAAGCTATATAACAAGCTATATCCCTGGGCTTCTGCAGGGAGACATTTTTTTGGGAGGGAGGTTTTGGGGCAGGGGAAGCACAGTGTCCTTTCATTGTACAGCTATTGGTCTTTAGCACTTCCTATTTTGAAATAGTATATGGTATTTCCCTTTTTGGAGAGATTGTAACTATTTGCAATGTGTTAGTGGGGTGAGGGGAGGAAGAGTATTTATTTATTTATTTATTTATTTATTTATTTATTTATTTGGGAAACTTGTATGCCGCCCCATTCTCATGAGCCTCGGGGCGGTTTACTCATGTTGTCTACACTTAGGGCCTATTTTAACATGGGGGTGCTGAAAGTAATCCATATGTGTACATTACCTCCTTCTGAAGCAATGTCTTTTTGTCATCCAAGACTCATGCATTTAAAGAGTCCTTGGTGGTAATTGAAATATGGTGTGTGTATATCTTAAAGGTGTTACCTTTAGGTTCTCTTAGATAATTTAGGCACATAGACAATTTTTAGTATGTATCATACTTCAATTACACAATGTCTAAACATCTCATGTATATCAGGCAATGGCTGTATTATATTATGACAGTCACACTTTCAAAATAGCTTATTTGTACCAGTAATAATCACATGCACCCTTAGCTGATACTTTGCTAGAAAGGCTGTGGAAAATCTCCATGCGCCAAGGTCTAAAATCAAAGCAGAAACATCAGTGAGAATATGTCATGAAATAACTGGAAATTTTTGTTTTTAATAAGAAAAAACTGTAGCTTATTTTTATTGAATTCTGCAGTGTGTGCAGATATATATTTACAACTGAAATAAAAATACTCTTCAAATTCAAGATATTTATGTTACTGATGTTGCCATGTTGTAGGAAGGATTAGGAAATTGAAGCTGACATGAAATTTACTAGTCACAAGGTATTTGGTTTGACTGAGGCAGCAGTTGGCTAGATTTCTCAGGGTTTCTTCTGAATATGCTGTGCATGCAATGATTTAAAAATAATTTTACACTATTTAATGCAGGATTTGAATTGGAATATGAGCTGGATTTTCTGCAATACCTTTTCTTCCGCACCCCACAGTTCCCTTCAAAAGACCATTTCTCAAAGTGGGGCAACTGTAGCAAATGGAAAAGAGGACTTCAGCTCCCTCCTGTGTGCATGGAAGTACGATGAACACAGAAAGGACCAAAGCTGTATTACCCTAAAATATCAAAAATACTAGAAGATTCTCCAGTGCAAATTTTATTGAAATAAATGGAATGTACTGCAAAAACACAAGTGTCTTGTGCAGCTTTATGGGACTTATTCAGGAGAGGTGCTGAGTGGATTATACTCTTAAGTATCTAAACTTTGCCAAAACAATGGGGAATACTGCACTGTTGCTGACATAATTGTGATACAGTTAGGGTGGCACTGAGAATGTTGAGTCTGTGAGGCCTGTTGCAGTGGAAATGTTTAGTGTTTTGTTTAATGTTTTCAGTAGGATATTCATGGCAACAAATGTTGCCATGCTCAGCAATAAAATAGTTCATTACGGGGGTCCAGACTTTGGACTGATTCAGTTCAGATGTTGCATGGGAAGTCTGAAGAGTTTTTCTTTGCAATTGGTGAACTACTGGCTGCATAACCTAACAGGAGAATGTGTGTAGTTTTTAAGGTGGAGTTCAGCTGAAACAGGAAGTCCTGTGTTCTGCAGAGTGTATAAACAAATCTATTTTCATTCACTATATATATAAAATCAAAGCTTGACACTTTTGCAAAACAACTTTTTGTTACTTGGAAAAACCATAAGGCTTCAGAATTCAGCATGTTTTTTTCCTCTTAATAGTTGCATGGTATTTTGACTGTTCAAGTGTGGCTCACATATTTTCTCTCCTCCCAATGAAAACTGTTAGATTACCCTGAGAATCAATATAATAATGGAAGCAGTATAAGGTCTTGTAGTGTTTAAACAGCTACAGAGTATTATGAAAGGCAAGATTAGGCCCAGAACCATATGTTTTGGGTAAGTTTTAGTTGGATGTCCAGGTTGCAAAACTTCTGCAGGGTGAAAATAAAGCAAAACGTTCTTTTTTATTACAACTTAAGGCATCTCCTGGCATTATGCATGTTTATATGTGGATGTATGGTTGAGCTTGGGTGGACTCCGGGAGATGGTGGAGGACAGGAAGGCCTGGAGGAATGTTGTCCATGGGGTCGTGATTGGTCGGACATGACTTCGCGACTAACAACAACCACAACAATGGTTGATAGCCACAGCTTAGATTTCATCAATGCTATTGGGGCTGAGTGCATTAATGCAGGGTATTTAGTTTTGTGTACTGCTTTATTTGAAGCAGTTGCATAAAGATAATCAGAAGTAGTTTGCAGTTGAACTACCATATTGAACAAGGGTGTCCCTGACGTGCCAAATGCTATAGATTTCATGTTCCCTCCCATACCATTGTTGGCATAAAGTGGAAATTTTGGTAGCTCTGGGACTTTAGTGTGCACAGGTTTGACTGAACCTTTGGAAATGACTGTTGGTATAAAATAATTTCTGAATGACTTGCTTAGTTCTGAGCTGTAGAATCTGTGTTTGAGCTGTAGCTGGGCCCCCAGCTTGTGACTATGGCTGCAGCAAAATGCCTAAAGGCGCAATTCTATGCTTGTTTAGACAGAAAAAAAGTTCCATAGTTCCCAGTATTCCTGTAATGGCTGGGGCATGCTGGGTATTGCCAGGCTTTCCCTGTCAAAACATGCATATGATTTTGTCTGGACTGAAGTGTGTATTTTGCATCCTTAAACCTACCTTTATGATTTAAGGATCCTTATGACGACTTGGCAGTTGTAGCGAACAAAGTTATGAAATTCTTTCTGTTTTTGCTTAATACTGTGTGGCATGTTGAATTTAGAAAGCACACAGTTCACTCAATACAACAGTAGTTCCTTTGCTTTCAGTGGGAGAGAACAGAATTTCAGAGATGAGGAATCTTTCAAAAATCATATGTTTTAAAGAATGCTGTGGAACTGTGTTACTCTGGAATAAGGGGTTCATGAACTGTGAATTATTAACATGGATCATGAGCTTGAAATAAAATGTAGTAGCCCTAATTGGAAGATTGAAAGGCAAATACTGATCTATGTAACATGTCATAGTTTTTCATTTTTATGTTGTTAATCTGAATTGTTCAGCTGTAGAGATGTACGTGAGTTCATGTAACTGTCATGTAAACTGTGAATTATATTCTGTCACCTGATCATGAAAACTCTCTAGACAGTTCACAACAATTAAAAACACAAAATTCAAGTATTTGATAAAATAGAATGTACTTTTCAGTGTTAAAGCTACAGTAAAAGTAAAAATAAGCAGATGTATAAAGATCTGAAAACACAATAACAGATTGTAAAGGGAAAAAAATGATGAGCTGAAATGCTATAGAAAATAAGAGTATCTTCACCTGCTTTGAAAATATTACAGTGTAGATGCCAGTTGAGGCTTTTAGAGAATGGCTTTCATTTGGAGAGAGCCAGAGCTGAAAAGGCCCTTTCTTAAGTAGCTTCCTGCTTAGCTGCATTTAGTGATGGCATCTGGAGAAGGGTTGCTGAAGGCACCTAAAGAAGATATGACCTTATGGGAGGGGATGGTCCTTCTGGCAAGCCAGCCTCAAAACATTTGAAGCTTTGAAAGTTGAAGCCAGCACCTGGTTATCTTTATAGTGTGTATGATAGCCAACTTGATTCAATCATGGGACAAGGGAGAAGTTACTTTCTAATCTTTTTTTCAGTACTAAGTTATCTTGCAACTATTGATTTCTGTTTGCATACAGAGTCAAATTCTTCTGGAAGGTTAATACACGAATTCCCATAGCCTAAACCAAGATTGGAGGTTTGGAGGAATGAGCCTTGTTGTTTTTAATCTGGTAATGTAACTTGCATCTTTCTTGCATGCTTCATGGCACGTAGGATAGTGCAATTGATGGCAGTTGTTTGGTACTATAGAGGATATCATAAAGTAGTACAGCATTTACTTGTTTGTAAAGGGTTTAACATAATGGAGAATTCAGATCCCACTTGTTTATCTTTTGTTGGAATGAATAAAGTAAACTGTTTCTTACTACTTAATAAAATGGAAGGCAGCACAGTTCTGGTAAACCATACAGTTTCTGATAGCTGACTGCTTCTAAAATTACCCAGATGTAGATCTGTAGGGAAGGTCCCTGGATTTCTGAAATCCCCATGGATTGCAAGCTAAACCAGTACTGAATCTGTACAGTTTCCTTCTTAGGAAACAGAGCAGAAGATGAAATCACATCCAGAAATCCCCTACCCCACCCTTTTTGGGTATACCCTAGCAACTGAGAACTATTTGTGTTTATTGCAAAAGTGTAATAACTATAGCAATCTCATCTAAGATCCTAATGCTGACATCTAACATGACTTCCCTTCTGTATGATGGACTTTTTGAATAGGAAAAAGTCCATCCTTTCACTTTCTGCCCTGACATAGGGCAGCTTTTGGGGCCAGCTGTGAGCTAGGGTAAAGGATGGAGAAATCAACTAGAATCTGGGAATAGTCAAGAAAGCCAATGTGGGAGATGAGCTAAGATTAAGGCAAGTTTTATATAAAGGTTTTATATAATTATGGCATAGCCAGAGAATATGCTAAGCTGTTGCGACAGAGCAGCAAAATTTACATGTATTTCAGCCTGTACATTCTTCTACATTTGGAACAGCTTTTCCGCCTTTCTCATGTTCTCATGTTCTCGACTTAAAAACTGATGCACTTTCAGGCAGACCTGTGAAAGTAGACATGATTGCAATCTGCATTGTCGCCTAGTCAGGATGTACCCAAAGGTTCTAAGGAGCTTCTACCTCTTCTGGCAAATGTCTCTGTTTCCTTAGTATGGCTTGCATGGTGGCAGTAGATGAAAGAAACTCTGAAACCCAGCTGTGAGAGGAAACGTCCTGTGTTTGTCAGGCATTCTGAGCTTACAAGTATCTTATTTAGCACCTCTTGAAAGAAGCTGCGTTATACAGCTGTTAGATTGGCTGGCATAGCATGTACATTGAAATGAAGACTGTCAAGTTGGGGTGTTAGCATCACTGTAATTTTCCTTTCCAAACTATTTGACATAAGTGCAGGTTGGCATAAAGATGGCTTTTCATTTGGGCCTCACTTTAATGTTACATGTTTGACACAACTAATTATCTTAAAGAAAAACATGAAGCGCTCCCTTTATTGCTCCTTGTGGCGATCTCTTGTATTATTGAAACTATTGTTTTCATCCTCTGCAACAACTTCTTCAGCTAGCTTTTAGCCCTGGAAATTCATTGTGCCATCAATATTGAAGAACAAGGCTCTTACGGAAGTCTCCACATTTTGGATTTCTGTGTATAGCGAGAGAACTTGAGTGTGCAGGCAGCAAGGCACAAGCCTGTTACTCAGTATAGTAACTTCCAGTAGCTGGACATAATAGAATGTGTTTAAGCCTGGTATCTGTAGCATTTGTAAAGTGGAAACCTATAAAAAGTAAAAACAAATAGTTATACTCCTCTATTCTCCCCTTTCTGCTCCTCATTGCCCTTTAAGGGTTTTTTTTTTCTGGACTTGATTCAGAGTGCTTGCTATTCTCACAATTCCCCTTTCCAAGTGGAATTTAGTAAGTTAAGTATACCTGTTTTATTGGTTTAAAATTCTAAAAGCCTTGTCCCTCTTGACAGTGTTGCATCTGGTCATAGACTGTGTAATGGTTCACTGTTCTACAGTGAACATGTTGAAACTATCACCTTTACTAGTTCAAAAAGTATTATTTGTTCTTACAATATAAGTGTACACTATCAGTATAAGTATTTGTTGTTGTTCTTTAGCAAAGTCATGTCCGACCCATTGTGACCCCGTGGAAAACATTCCTCCATGCTCTCCTGTCCTCCACCATCGGAGTCCACCTAAGCTCACACCAACTGCTTCAGTGACTCCATCTAGCCATCTCATCCTCTGCTGTTCACTTCTTTTGCCGTCATTTGTTCCCAGCATTAGGTTCTTCTCCAGGAAGTCCTTCCTTCTCATTAGGTGGCCAGAGTATTTGAGTTTCATCTTCAGTATCCAGCCTTCTAAAGAGCAGTCAGGGTTGATCTCCTCTAGGACTGACTGGTTTGATCTCCTTGCAGTCCAAGGGACTCTCAGGAGTCTCCTCCAGCACCACAATTCAAAGGTCTCAATTCTTTGGTGCTCAGCCTTCCTTATGGTCCAGCTTTCACAGCCATGCATTGCAACTGGGAAAACCATAGCCTTGACTATATGCACTTTTGTTGGCAGGGTGTTGTCTCTGGTTTTTGGTATGCTGTCTAGATTTGCCATAGCTTTCCTCCCAAGGAGCAAGCGCCTTTTAATTTCTTGGCTGCAGTCCCCGTCTGCGGTGATCTTGGAGCCCAGAAAAATAAAATCTGTCACTGCATCCATTTCTTCCCCCTCTATTTGCCAGGAAGTGAGAGGACCGGATGCCATGATCTTAGTTTTCTTAATGTTGAGTTTCAAGCCAACTTTTGCACTCTCCTCTTTCACCCACATCAAGAGGCTCTTTAGTTCCTCTTCACTTTCTGCCATTAGAGTGATATCATCTGCATATCCGAGGTTGATGATGTTTCTCCCAGCAATCTTAATTCCAATTTATGAGTCATCTAGCCCAGCCTTTCACATGATGTGCTCTGCATATAAGGTAGGGTGGCAATATACAGCCTTGCTGTACCGCTTTCCCAATTTGGAACCAATCAGTGGTGCTATGTCCAGTTCTCACTGTTGCTTCTTGACCCATATACAGGTTTCTCAAGAGACAAATAAGATGGTCTGGTACTCCCATCTCTTTAAGAACTTGCCACAATTTGTTGTGATCCACACAATCAAAGGCTTTAACATAGTCAATGAAGCAGAAGTAGATGTTTTTCTGGAACTCCCTAGCTTTCTCCATGATCCAGCGTATAGTGGCAATTTGATCTTTAGTTCCTCTGCCTCTTTGAAATCCTGCCTGTACTTCTGGTAGTTCTCGGTCCATATACTGCTAGAGCCTAGCTTGTAGAATTTTGAGCATCACTTTGCTAGCTTGTGAAATGAGTGCAATGGTGCAGTAGTTTGAACATTCTTTGGCATTGCCCTTCTTTGGAATTGGAATGTAGACTGACCTTTTCCCATCCTGTGGCAACTGTTGTGTTTTCCAAATTTGCTGGCATATTGAGTGCAGCACTTTTACTGCATCGTCTTTCAGGATTTTGAATAGCTGAGCTGGAATACTGTCACCTCCACTAGCTTTGTTGTTGCTCAGACTTCCTAAGGCCCATTTGACTTCACATTCCAGGATGTCTGGCTCGAGGTCAGTGACCACCCCATGTTAAGATCTTTCTTGTATAGTTCTTCTGTGTAATCTTGCCACCTCTTCTTAATCTCTTCTGCCTCTGTTAGGTCCCTGCCGTTTTGGTCCTTTATCATGCCTATCTTTGCATGAAACGTTCCCTTCATATCTCCAATTTTCTTGAAGAGATCTCTGGTCCTCCCTATTCTATTGTTTTCTTCCATTTCTTTGCACTGTTCATTGAAGAAGGCAAAATTGACAAAATTCTCAAAATTCCCTTGACAAAATTCTGCCAGCTTTTGCCCTGCTTCATTTTGTACTCCAAGGCCAAACTTGCCTGTTATTCCGGTTATCTTGTAACAATGCAGCTTTCCAGTACATTTTGGATGTCGCACTTTCTTGACATCACCTACCTTGCAAGATTACAATTAGGCTAAGTTATTGTTCTGGATATTTTTGGGTCCTTGAAAGATAGATACAGAAAGAAGGCAGGACAAATATAGGACAGAATCCAGTGAAGTGTAACTGGTAATGTAAATTATGTTTTGCTAGTATAAACTACTTTAGAACCACATCAGTAGCTTTACTTCCTGTGGTCATTCCCTGGAAAAAAAATACAGTATAAAATTACATTTGGTCTAGTAAATGTGTGTCACAGGATACAACTTACTTAGAAAATGACAAAGGACTTATAATATCTGAAATTGCAGTTTGTGTGAAGTAGCTAAGTCTCAATATGTGTGATGTATTAAAATCTAATTTTGGTGCAGATCCTGTTAGAGTACAGCAAGTGGCAAACCTTTAGGAACTGTTGTTTAAATGTAATGTAATGTGTTCATGAAATGTAGAATTGTATCTATAGGGAGCATAAGAAAAATTACAGGAGATCCCTTTACTTCTATATTTATCCATTATTAAATTTCTATTCCAGTTTTTTTCTTTTTAGAAAACCAAAGTAACTTACATTATCCTTCTTTCCATTTCATCCTCACAGCAATTGAGTGAGGTAGAACATACTGGAGCTCCTCAACCTTTGTGAATGCATAGGCACATCTAGGTATTTGAGAAACTGTTGTGGGCATACCACAAAATGGCTCCTATGGTGGATGTGGCTAGTCATATAATGGCTGCCATGAAGCTTTGGCTTATCAGAATTGACCTAAAGAGCTGTATTTATTAGGGGGAGAGAAAGAGAAGGTTAGAAGCTGGAAGAGAAGAAAAAATGGTGAGGAGAAGAGGAGAAAAAGAATGAGCCTAGAGGAAAGAGAGAATTAGTACTACAATAATATTTTCCAAGGTTTTTTAAAAACATGTTTAAAGTGAGTAAGGAGGAGAGAACTTCATGGGTGCCACTAGATGTCTCTGTGGACACTATTTTAGGGACATCTGGGTTATGCTAACTGGCTCAAAGTCGTCATCATGACCAAGCTGGGACTAAAATCCAGATTATCTGAGTCCCAGTCCAGCTCTGCAAGTAAGTAAAATGTTACATGTATTGGAGGAAGGTGGATTCTGAGATCATGTATTAAACCAGTGGGGTCTGAACTTGGTGTGACTAACAAGGAATGTTCTTGGGGTTAGGATGGATGGTTCAATGAAAACATCTGTTTTGTGTATGGTATTTTTGGAGGGAGGTGGGAAGCAACTTCCATGGTAGGGTTTATTGCAGGGGTCTGAAACTCGCGGCCTGCGGGCCAATTGTTGGGATGGGCGGGGCATGGGGGAGGGGCCCTGTGCCGGCGGCGCCCGGGCCAGCTGCGGGATGAGCGGCCCACCACCACTGCGGGGGTGGAATACTTGATGCGGCCCAGCCTCACCCAGACTCTACTTCCAGCGGCCTCTAGGTAAGTTGAGTTTGAGACCCGTGGCTTATTGGGAAAGAGACTTAAAATGAATGGCTAGTATCAGTATGTCTTTATTAATATCTGTCATTTCATCACACTTGGAATACTGTGAATATCTGGACACCATATCAAATTCTGGAAAATGTGCAGAATGGGCAACCAATATGATCAAGCATTGGAAACTTCTTCCCTGTGCGGAAAGCATTTGAGGCCTTTTCATTCAGAAGATAAGCTCAGTGTGGACATAATAGGATATTATGCATGAGTAAAGAGAGCAGTGAGTACTAAAAAAAGAGTCACCCAAATGAAATGTACTGGCAGTTGATTCTGGACAGACACGGCAGCCTAGCATAATTATGAATATGCAGAGTAGGCTGTGTGGCAACTTAGATTAATCTAGTTCCCTACCATCATTATGCATCATCACCAGAAACATCCATTTGGTGTTCATCAGAGGGAGTTCTTTGGCTATATGGATTTATGTGAAGAGAGTTATATGCAAGGAGGAACCTTGATTCTCCAGGGTCATTCTCATGTATAGGAGCTCTCCTTGTGCACATCTTACCAGCACACTTCAGATGGGCATTGAGGGAGTGTGGCTTATCCATGTATATCCTTTCTAATTAATCATGGAATTGCTGTCACAATCATGTGATGACTAGTAGTTTAGACAGATTTAAACATATTAATGGGAGACTGGTTGCCAATAGTAGGATGTCACAGAACTTTCACAAGTAGCATGCCATTGGATATATGGTACTGGAGTGAGAAGAGCTGTCTTGCTGTAAAGCTTACTTTGTTCATTTTCAGAGAAGTGTGTATATGATTGCAGTCTTAGCCAGTCAAGTAAGTGATCTTGGTTAATATTTTTACATGTTTACAAAGAGTAAAGAAGAAATATGTTTGTCTCTAAGCAGAAAGAATTCTGTTGTGGGCTGCATCATTGAAGACTTTCAGCTGTGTTTTGTTTCAGCAATCAGTAGTATGCATGCTTGTTCAGGAAATATGTGAGTTTGATCATGGAGAACTTGATTGAAATCGATGATTTAAATTGATCTGGGTGATAATGAATTAACCCATCCTATATGTACCATCTTCTATGTGGATAGAATCCAATTTTTATCAAACTGACTTTTTTCAGATAGGAGACATGGACTATGCAAATTTTGTTTGAAATACAGCTGTGTATAACTATTCATTCATAAATTTAATTATCAGTGTTATGTTCTGAACTTGCAAGATACTTATAGAAAATTCAATGCTTATGGAAAATTTGATGTATTTTTTTCCAGTAAAGAAGCAAAATGCCAAATCATCTGTTCTCAAAAATTTACTGAACATATTTGAAAAGGTTCTGCAATGTAGTTCTGCTTTTCAGGCTCAAGGGATCAGCAAATCAACTCCTAATCACTTGGTAGTTTCAATTCTCCTCTAAAATTTGGAGAAACACTTCTGGCTTTGCATCACTGTGTGTGGTATTTTGGTGTGAAAGCTTGCATTACATACCTGTGACTATAACCTGTTAGCTAAACTGACTAAGGTAGGGTACAGTTGTTCCAAATGCTGTGGCAGCAATATTTTTGTTGCTTCTAGGTACATCTGGACTACCATTTATTAAAAGAAATCTCCGTTAAATTATTTTAGTGAAGAAAATGTGAAAATCATTCAACATAATAAAGCAACCCTTCAGTAGTGCTTTATTAACTGTCATGTAATTTTAATGTACTTTTCTAACAAAGTGCATTTTAAAGCAATAGTTTATAAATTACTTTGAGATTCTTGGTTTTAAAGCAGCACACAGAAACAAAGGCATATCATCACAGGGCCTTTATGATAGCCTTTTTTTTTTACATTTTCTTGAAGCACTTCTGGTGCTCATGCTGCTTGTAGTAGTAATTTTTTGCCTCATTGACACTGCTTTGATAATGTGTCACAATTGAAGAACAGAGGCTTCAGAGATAGGCCTTTGTACCACTCCATCCCCTGTTGACTTGAAGACTTGAGATAAGTGGGGTCTAAATTGAATTATCCTCACAAAATTATCTGGCTATTTCAACTGTGTTCATAAATGTGGTAACTTGAGAGCACACTATGCATGCTGTGGCATTTCTCTCTTTGTATACACTAATAAGTAGGATCTAAATTCATAGACATCTCACATCTTAGTGAGATGTGTTATCATGCTTGCATTAGATTGAATTATGTTGAAGCTTTTAAATGCCATTCTTAAGGATTTGGCATAGTCACATCTTTATCCAAGTGCCTCATTCAGGTTGTGAACACTGTCATCTCATTGTGTCAACACTGGCTTGGAGCTCATAATTTATGCATGCAACCTTAACCTAGGTGTTCTTGTAACTGGAGTGGCATGCTTATGTAAATTGTGTGTGTGTAGGGGAAATGTGTAAAATGCTTGAAATATGTATCTTTGGATTACTCTTTTTGAGAAGCTAAAGTGTGAGTTGTGGACTGGGATCTGATCTTGGAAGACCATGAAGCTCGCTCGAAGACTTTTGATGAGTCTGACTCAGACTAATCTACTCGGGGTTGTTCTGAGGATAAAATGGAAAGGAGGTTTTTGTAAGATGCCCTGAGCTATTTCTGGGGGAATGCATGCATGCATGCATGCATACATGTATGTATGTATGTATAACATAAGAGATGAGGATCGGAGGGACAATTAATGACATCTCAAAATTCTTGGCTTCTCATTACAGACAGTGCAGAAGAATAAAACTAATAGAGAAGAGCTGATCTTGAGGGGGGAAATATGTTCTACATGACTAGGCATTTGTTAAGTTGCAGCTGAAACCCTTTGTGTCTTTAGGGTATATTGTACTGTTATGTTTACTTGACCTTTGAAACAAATTCATTATATGATATTTATGTAGATGTTACAGCTTTAGAACTTGAAATAAGATATAATATGGTAGAGTGAGGGTTAAAGCTGCTGCTTTGGCTAGGAATGGTTTTTGGATATGATAGTTAAACAGGGTTTTAACATTAAGAACTCTTGGGAAATGCACCCTTTTGTACCTATGCAGCTCAGACAAAGTGGGAAGCCTTTCAACCAGTTATGATTGCTTGTAATAGCAGTTTCTTGATAATGTTTCCTCTTTTTTCCCTGTTTCAAACTTTTTCCATCCCTGTAGCTTAGGATAACAATACCTGGCTAATTATATGTCAAAAATTCTTTTTAAAATGAAAGGAATAAATACAAAATACAAAGAAGAAAAATGCTGATTTGTACAGTTTGGCAATTATCAGGAAAGATAATACATTACAATGTAAGATGAAGGAGTTTTGTTTTAATTCAGCCTTGTAAATAAATGCACGGAAATCATCAGCTTGCATTGAAAAAATGTTGCTACAAACCTGCTAAGAGCTGACAGGAGGGGTGGGGGGGGGGGGACAGTGCTGCATTCCTTTGCTGTATACTGCGGAAAGGGCTTCTCTGTCTTCTGGCAGCCTGCTTAGTTTCACTGCAGGACACAAAAAAGAAAAGGCGCGCTTCATCCCTTCTTTCCCATCAGTTCACTCGGCTGACTGGAATTCTACACATTTGCATTACTCGCTTGACAGTGTGACATGGAATACTGCCTGTTCACTGAAATCAGAATGTGGAGGTGAGAAGGTAGCTAGTGTTACACTGCCTTGTGGAAGGACTGAAATGGAGCAATTATTGAATACTCCTTTCCGTACAACATGTTGGTCTCCAGGGTGTACCAAAATGACATTTCAGAGATTATCTGATTAAAAATGAAGGTCCCCAAATTAGTAGGTTGTAAGAGGAATAAATGAAAACAGACTCTCTGTGAAAATAGAGTTGCCAGGGGAATGCTTTAAAGCAGTGCCTACATGGTAAGTGGATGTCTGTGTCCAGTCTCCCAGGGTGCTTCAAGACAGAGGACATTTAGTGATACCAAGCAAAAGGCATTATGCATTTTTCTATCCATTCCTCCTCAACATATTTTTTTTCTGGTTAAAAAAAAAAAAGATGTGAAAACAGAGCCTGCTACCAATGGAAGGCAGTCTATGAATGATACAGGGCATTTGCACAATAAAAGCCCCACCAGAAGCAGGCTGAGAATAACACCAAGGATTTGAGTAGACTATTGAGGCCTATCCAAAGCCTATAGAGTTTACATATGAACGATGCATGCACTAAATTTGCTCCTTCCATGATCATTCTCACTGTCTTCTCAATGTGTAGGATGATGGTGCACAACAGAGAACCTGCTATATCCCTGGAGATTCTCTCTTTAGGCATTAAAACTATGAGTATCCAAGGTTCTTGGAGGACAACAGGCTACATACAGTTACCCAGGAAATGTGGAGGACAACAAGAACAATGATGGAGAGGAGCAAATCCAGCATATTTATTCCTGTTCTCCTCCTCATGTGTAGAGAATACATGCCTTTAAATGTTTGAATAGGGCCATTGACAACTTGGGTAATGACCTTTTTTTTAGCATTCCTTACATAAAAGCAAACGTGGTTATGTTAACTCTTTTGGGATTTCCTAGCAAGTGTATGCTGTCCCTCCAGTTAGGCCCAAGTGTTCTCTTCTCTTCAGTTTCATCCTAGTTTAACTGAAGTATGATTTATGGGTAAGACCATTTCAGAAGGAGGGAATAATTTGCATGGCATGTGGCTGTGTACACAAGAAATCTTCCATACATCAGCTTCCAAAACATAGTCTTGCGGAATGCTGTCACTCTGGAGGAGAAGCCTGAATTGTGAAGCAACTCACACAGTTGCTGTTAAGAATGAAGAGCTTGGAAATGTTAGTGAGAGTTCTAAAAATGTAGACAAAGCCAGTTAGGATCTTGTAAATTGTGATGGAGATGGAATTTGGTGTGGAAGGAGAGCTGGTTTGGTGTACTGGATAGAATGTTGAGTTCTACTTGCCAGTTGGCCCTGAAACTGAGTAAATGAATGAGTTTCAGCCAAGTCACTGGCACTTAGCCTAACCTACCTCACAGACTTGTTTTGAGGATAAAACAACAGGAAAACCTTGTAAGCCACCTTGAATTTCTTGCCAGAGTTGGAAAGTTGGGATATAAAAGTAATGTAATAATATGGGAACTGAGTGCTAGTACTATGGGTAGCTTCCTAAGGGTGTTGGCTAAGAAAATATAGAGATCAGATGGAAGCTGGCAATCTTTGTTATATAAATAGCAACTTTGAAGGGTCTAGGTCAAAAGACCCCTTCAGAAGCAACTGGTATTGGATTGTATTGGTATTGGACATGATTGTATTACCCAGCACAGCTCTGTTTATAATGCTGATTTTGCCATAATATTTCAGAGACTTGAGTTGGATGACAGAGTGGTTGTCTTCTTTAGCCCCTGATGTTCCACATAGTGCATGTATATTGTCAGCATTATCTTATTGGAAACTCATGGTCAGTGCAAGATAGATGAGCATATAAATAACAGGATGGTGTCAGAATAATGAGTAAGCTCTTTAAGATGGGACATTAGTATTTTAAAGTTATTTACCTATAATAATTTCTCCCTTGAAGAATTTCAGCATAAAGCATGTAAAAATTACCTGTTTTGTTTTTTTAAGACTCAACATTCAGTGATGGGATTAAAACGGCTTTTTAGCAACAAAACATTTCACTGTCTGTTCAAAAGCCCCATTTTTTAAGTAGAAACTGATTTGTGTCTTACTGTATCAAACTACAAGAAGCCTTTCTCTCTTGGACCCCATTTTCTTCATTGAAGATGGGTACCTGATTAATTTCCTCCAAAAGGTTTTGAGTAGACTGTCAAAGTCACTCTGCCCATTTATATCAGTGGACTCACAGCTTTCAACCAGTTTGGAAAATGTTCTGTATTCATGGTGAAAGAGTTGGTACCCTTGCTGAGTTTGTTTTGGGCTGCCACACTTACAACTCAATTTTGGAATTGAAGAAATGTTCTCAGTACTTTGGTTCAGTTAGCAGCCATGCCCATGGTGCAGGGCAATGCAGAATCTATTCTTATCTGTTGTGCTTCCAGGCCTAGTTCATAAATGAAGCAGAATGAGTTGTTTGAATGGACTGTACCAAGTTATACAGTGGGGGCATCACTTTCTTAAATATTGCTTAAAACTGCATGCCTGTGTTGGAATTCTGTTTGCAAAGGCCTTTGTGTGGGAACCTTTTCTCTACATCTGCCATTGCTAACTTAATTTTTAATGGATTTGTAACATTTCATAGGCCCCTCTTTTAACATTCAAAAGTAATGCTTTTTTCATGTAGCCTGAAGACCTGTAGCCTCCTTCTGTATTCCTCATCCCTACCTCATTCAGCTGCTTGAACAAATCTAACCTTGCTCTATGCAAGAAAGCCAGTCCTTTAAGTCTGCTAGAAAACAAACCCTTCTTTGGAGTCTTTCAAAAGTTTTCTCTTGGTAGGGTTTGCAAGAGCTTGCTGAACAATGCCAGAAGCTGAGCCTATCAAACTGCAAGAAATGTAGAAAAGTGCCATGTTGCAATGGGCAGCAAAGATCTTTATTTTCAAATGAGTTTCAGCATGTTGTACTTGATTATCTGTCCCTTTCCCTTCCTTCCCTGTTTATGACTGTTAAGGTATTGCAGATATTTAACAGCTGCATGTTTGACTTGTAAAGGTTTGCTGCAAAAGAAAGCTGGAAACTGTTTAATGTTAATTTTTCAGAGAATGAGTGTGTAGGGGAGTGAGATTTTTTGTTAGGTGGGCTACAGCAGCCTTTTCCAACATGAGTGCAAGATGTTTTGAGCTTCAGCTTGCATCAGTCCCAGCCAAATGGCCAATAGACATGAATGCTGGAAGTTGCATTTCAAAGGAGGTCAGAGAAGGCAGTGCTAGTGCATTGCCTCAGTTTTACACATCTGAACATTAGCCATATATGTGTATGTGTATATATGTGTGTGTGTGTGTATATAGAAAGCTGTTGTAACCTAGCCACATTTATACCATCATTAAGCATGCAGCCCATCTGGTCTTCTGTTTATGCAGAAAGCTGTAGTTAGGGACTAAAATATGCCTTCTCCTTAGAAGCAGCAATAGTTTGCTAAAAAGTGTTACCAGTAACTTTAGGACTGTTCAGTGTGTGTCTGTGTTTGGAGTATGGGTGGGTTGGTAGGTTATAGAACAGTTTAGAATGTTTGTTCTCACATTTCATGTGTGCCTGATTTCAGTGTAGCAAAGATGTATCAAATGAAAATTGCTTGTCTGAGAAATGGTTGACTCATGTTGTATTGTTGTTGTTTTTTAAAGCAAGGCCCCTCATGTGGAACTTCACAAATTCTTGTTGCTGTTTGAAACTTGGTGTTACATCTATGTTGAAAGCAAAAATAATTTTGGAATGTTTTGGTTTCAGATGTTCTATGTAATTACCACTAGGCTATTGACAGTCTGTGCTAGAATCTGACATAGGAATGCAGTTGCCATGAACAGAACCACATACGCAAGCAAGCCTGTATTCTTTCTGTTTGGAGTTTTGGCAGTGTCCCACTGCCCCAGATTAGGTTTGAGCAGATAGAATAGGAGGCTCAAATAGCAACTTTTCCTTCTTTAAAATGCCATATTTTAGCTACTTGTTATTCAGTTTGAAGTATTTACTTTAAATATAGACTTAAAGAGCTTGGCACAGGCAGCTCACTAAATAATATAGATGTGGCTACTTCTCAAGATACTTTAATTGGAATAGGGAAGCAATTTTCAGTGGAGGCTATTTCTCCCCAACCCCCAGTCTGTCAGCAATAGCTCTGCCGTTTCCTTGATAGATTTAGGCTGCTTTCATATATTCCCTGAGTAAATGCAGTTGCGATTCCTTCTGCCTGAATCCCATTCTGTCCTAGTATTTGGATAGCTGAGTTACCCATGTCACTGTCAGCAGCCTGGTAGGGGCAGGAGATTGGTGTGGAAGTGCCTCTGTCACCTGTTCCTAACCTGGCTGGGAAAATGGGAGTTTTGCTCCAATGCATCTGGAGGCATCAAGTTGTAGTTGGCTGACCTATATGAACACAACAACCCCATGCCATTCAGATGTTACTGGACAATATGGGATCCAACCATGCCACATAATGACAGTACTATAAGAATCTGGCTTTAGTGCCTTCTGTGTTTGTGGCGCCTGTCAATGTTGTTAAAGCAAACAAATAAATGCGATAGAAAAAAGTGAAGTTCTAAGGCTGTGCTACATTTTTCTGTGAAACAATTTCAGCGAGTTTTGTTGAATAAAATGTGCAGCAAAATCAGTTTTACATTTTGATGTATGGCACAGTATGAAATTGGTTCCCCTCTCCTACATGTATCATTGCGATGAGGATTCATGATTTTTCAATGCACTAACGAAGTTGGAAAATGCATACTTAAAAAGCGTGACATATAGTAAACCATCTAGAGAGCCATGTGTCTATGAGATAGCATATAAAATATTAAATAAATAATAGGCTAGAGTTTTCACTCAACAATTTGTAGGACAGAGCTTTTAATTGCATCTGGAAAACAACGATAATTGTGTGTGTGTGTGTGCTTGAGTGCATCTCATTTCTAAGGTTAGAACCCAGGGCCATTGCATGGAACTAAATGATGGATACATAAGGTAGACAAAAAGAAAGAGTTCTTCACACAGCACATTGCTGAACTGTGAATTTCCTAATACAGTCTGTGCTGTTGACCACCAATGTCAAGCTATATTTATGGTGGATTGGGTTATCCATAGCTGCTAGTAAAGATGGCTACATACTGACCTGGTTGTGCCACATAACAACTAATCATAAGTAACTAGCCACAGTGGGTTTATTATGTCATGTGACCATAGACTACTTCTCACAAGGTGCTACTTCCCCTGCTCCCTCCAGCAAGGCACCCTGAGTACCAAGGGTTATTTCATGGATTGCCATACCAATAATGGTTTGTCATGGCATCTGAACCTGGAATGATTTACCTTGCATAAAGGGAAGTAGTGAAGAACAGCGAAAACAAACAAGCTGACATGCCCTTTGCTTTGCTTAGCGATCTTGCCCATGCCATCATCAGTAACGGTCCCCTCTGGATGCCTAAGCAGCACTTTGGAAGGGCAGTCGGTTTACTATCTCTTTTTCTCATTTTGTTTTGTGCTACAAATATGTGCACATTTATTGTAAGTTAAAAACAGACCTAGTTGGGATTGTGCAAGTTTAGAGATGCTATGTACCCTTCTGCAGGTCTGAAATGGGAAACTTTGCCTGAGCAATGACATTGTCCCAGAGATGTTCGAGAGAGGTTTTTTTTTAAAAATTGCTCTTTCATGATAGCAGTTAAGGAGTGCATGATCTTGGCTAGCAAAAGAGGGTAGGCAGCTTTTTGCCCTTATTCACAGTGAAATCCTGGGGGATTTAAGTGACCCCTCCCCACCATAGGTCCCAGTTTTCCACCCATTACTGAGACTCTAGGTGCCAAGGAAGGTGAAAAAGTGAAGAGTTGTTTGGACAGAGATGTGCAGGGAGGTTGAGCTGCACTTACTTTCCTGCAACAGCTGTCAAAAGGTAAGGCAAACATAAACAATTTGTTTGGGTCAGTGTCAAGGATTGGTAATTACTGTACCTTAACAGCAGTATCTCCCAGTGAATTGCTTGGGTGAGTCTTCCCATGTTCAGAAGTGCGGAGGTGCAAACCTCCATACCAGTACGAGTTCAAGTAAAACAATCATAATAAAATTAATGGAAATTCTTTGTGCACATTTGGAGTACTTTTCAGAATGGGGATAATGAACCCATGATAACCCCTCCATTGTGCTACTTAGGTGCTTTGAAGGGTTGTTACCAGCTGTCAACATGGAAATTGTGAAAAGTGATCTCTGAAAACAATAACTGGGGAAGGGAACTCCTTTCCTACAGTGAGCACAAACATGCTTGTAGTTGTGGTGGGCCGAGGGGACAAGACTTCAAGATCCCTGGGATACTCTTTGGAGGTCAAAGGAGAGAGAAACAAAAGAACAACCTACAGTGAGCATGTTTGTCTGTCAAGCTCACTGTTGGTAAGTTCATATTAAAAGCAACCTTCTGAGCTTTATTTGCTATGTGCATTAGTGTGATGTGAGAATTTGCCTATCTTTAAGATGAGAGGTACCAGTTGCTAAAGTACAGCTATAGAAGAGGGTTTTCACTCTCAGGTCCTGTTTGTGGACTTCTCAAAGCCATCTGGTTAGACAGGCTTTTGACATGGCTCCAGTTATGAAACATATTGGATGTAATATTAAGAAAGTACTTTTTAGACAGTAAGCAGTCATAGGCTACAGATGCAGCTTTTATAGCTTTAATGTATACACACAACATCCTTATTATGGAACTGGGTAAATAATCTTTGGAATTTAATTTATCTAGCAGTTATTTTGGCATTGCAGGCAATCCTTTCCTCCCACAAGTCTTACTGGCATGTTTTAAACACATTGGGTTTATAATTTTATTCCCTTCTTTCTCTTTAATGGGATTAAATCTGATCTTAAATGTTTCTGTGAGTAAAGTTTATAGTAGAGAGAAGATAGCAGGGCTGTTTTCTGTCAGTGCTTGAAAGTTTTGAAACAGCTGAGAGTGAATTGGAAAACTGACATACCACCAACAAGCAACTAAATGTTTGTAAGAAACTACTGAGATAAGGTGAATTAGAAAAGAGTGGATGAGCTATAACAAATCTCATATTGTATTACCAAAGCTGAGTTTATAGGGAATTTCTATTTACTCTTTAAGGCTCCAGTGCTAGGCTAAGGCAATGGTACCAACAGGTTGTTAAGCATCATGTCCTTTGTAGGTTGGCAACTCTGCAGTTGTGTTTGCAGTTATGTAGTTGTTGCACTGGTCTTACTCTACTACTTATTTTCTAATATAAATATTTAGGAGTAAATGACAGCTGCTTACAATATTTTAGTGTCTTACTTTTAAGGCCCAACTTTAGGTACTGCATTATAACCTCATTTCTTACAAAATTCTGGGGTTTTGAACCATTGTAATCAAAAGATGATAACTCCCAGTCTTTTCCCTCTCTTCCTTAAAAATATTGGTGTTAAAGAGATGTTTGGTTCTGGGGGAGTTAGCTTGAAGATGTCTTTGGATGCAATGTCTTAGGAATACTGAAGGGAATCTTGTTAGAAACTTGGCGAATAACCTTTGTAATGTAAAATCCATTAGTGAACTTGCATATCCTCTGGCTTCTGTTTATTGCTGCCTAGTCTGTTTCATTTTTCTATTTCAGATAACATTGAATCTTGCATAGAATGTGGCTCATCAGCTTCCAATGAGACATACATGAAAGCATGGGGAGGAAAGGGAGGTGGCTTAGATTGGATGGGTGACAGGTTTTGAAAGCAAGTGTCAAATGACGTTCGTTGCACAGATGAAATGTAAACTGTTTGAACGCTATTAAGTCAATGTGATATGAGTAGCTTCTGGGTAAATAAGCCATTTAGAAAGGTGAAATAAAAACCTGGAGTTTGGTCCCAGGTTTTTGTTTTGTTTCGTTTTTAAGTATTTCTTCTGTTTAAAGGATTTTCAAAACTGAAGTGGAGGATCACAGAGTGTGCCAACCAAGATGGGGTGTTTGTGAGAGTGTGTGTGACAAACTTCAGCTTGCTAGGAGCTAAGTGATGCTTCTTTTAAATAAAAGTTCTTGGAAATCATCAGGCAGTTCATTTCTCAGTGTCACTGCTGTGAAAAACAGATGAGGGTATATGTGGTTTCAGTGCAGGAGGGTGGGGGAGAATCACCTTCAGACCATGCTTGGCTTTCTCTTTTGCTCCGTGGATCTTCTCATGAACTGGTGTGCCTGGTACACTGTTTTGTACATGGGTCAGAGACCTTCAGCTATTCAGTATATGAAAGAAAGAGAGAGAGAATAAAAAATCTATTTCAGAATATAGATCATCTAATTCATTTCTAGAAGTAGCAAATTGCAACATACTGGAGAGAACATACTTCCATGGTCCTGTCCGTTATTATCTTCATATAGTAGTTGCAGTATGATATGAAGGAATTATTGGGCCCTTCTGATTTGTACATTCAGTTGTTTCTTCAGCCACAGCTGTATGCCTTCTGCTTTCATAAAATCTTATGAAATATTTTATGAAACATTATGGTGGAGAAAGCTGTACGTTCAGGTGGTACATCTGACCTGCTCCATTCCACGCTATTCATATGTGAATTTAGAGAAAAGAGTACCAGGCTATAGTATTTTACTGGTGCTTTAATGAGGTGAGAGTGCTTCATGACTGGACTGTGCTTCCTGCCAAGACCACAGATTGGCTAGCTCAAAGATATCTTCTTGGGTTGGTTGACTAGGTAGCTACCTGATAGGCAGAAAAGGATTTGCATGTATCCAGAGTTATCAAGCTTTATCTGTTTATTCATGTATTACATTTTTGTATTGACTAATAGCTGAAGTTTTGCATGCCACAGAAGAACAGCTCCTTTGGTTAGGTTATGGTAGAGGGCACATGGGGTAGTGAACTTTAGTTACTAAATGTTAGGCAGCCTGGCATAGTCAGGTGAGTATCATATTGATCCTAGGCTCTTGTCTACTCAACCTTTCCTAGAACAAAAGAAATTCTATTATGTAAGCTGGCTGGAGTGATGGCAGCACAAATACAGAATACATTGTACAAAAGCCATCATTGCTGAGCTGCCTAGTAAAACATGCTTCCAATAAAACTACTTTTTACCCCCAAACGGGAAGCATTTATGGTCTTTCTTGGGCAGATCCAACTGAAGAAAGCTCAGCCATATTCCAGGTATTACAAATCTCATTTCCCAAACAAAGATTTCAGGCTGGCACCTTCCTAACTCAACTCCCATCATTGTTCTTTCTTCCTTCCTAGTATGCAGATAGAGCCCACCGGAGGTTGGATTGCATGCAATGAACATGCTGCTGCTTCTGAAGTGACTACTACTCCAAAGACTTAACCCATAACCTGATCATAGCATTTAAATTGGAAAACACTGTAACCAGATACTCAGTAGTATACAGCAGTGATAGAGAGTTTCTCTTTTGTCCTTATATAGGCATTGCTTTATCTATCTTATGTCTGGTGCTTGAAGATTTTTATTAAGTCAAGGAGCCTGTTATCAGTGGATAGAAGATGCTTACTGTATCAAGACATACTTCCCTGTCTTGGTTTAAACTTTCACAACTCTTGTGATGTAGCTTCTTAAAATATGAAAATTTACCTCAGTCAGATTTGACTTAAGTAAATAAGTTGATTTTATTATTATTTTTATATATTTCTATACTACATGGTAGTTGAAATATTCTGAGCAGTACAAAAAAGATAAAAAATTAAGAGAGAGAGTGGTGTTAATCTATTGCAGAAAAAAAATAGTAGGGTGTGGCACCTCAAAAATTAACAAATCTATTCTGGCATAAGTTTTTATTGATTATGACCCACTTCATCAGGAGTGTGGGATATTATTGAGTGTTTCAGAATTTTATACTGTGTGTAGTGGTGGGTAACAACTAAACAGTAAGGTCAGAAGGAGATTAAATGCAGAAACATTATTAACAGTGGTCATCTACTATGCACTTGTTGCCTGTAGTGGCAACATCCTGGCTCTAGGTAAGCAAATAAACCCACGCAGAGCCTGTTTGTATGTGACAGCTGTGTTCTTCAGCAAATCATGTGTTAATTTCTTCCTGGGTTAACTTTGGTTTGTTTATCCCATGGACGACCCAAAGCACCAGCATGTGGATGTCACAGCAACCACCTATCACTGTTGCATTCCTGGAAACTGGAAGCAGCATGTGCAAGGTATGCGTTCTGCAATTCACGGGTTAATTCTCTCATTATTTACTGTTGAACACTTCCATTCAAACAAGGTTGTGATATGATAAATATCTATCATCTAGATCTCTGGTGATTAGATTAGAATTAAACTTGTTAATAAATTCTAACTTAGCAGTTTCTTCCTTCTTTACTCCACAGTGACCACTTCAAGGCAAATGACTGAGTGCCCTGTGTAGTTGAAGTGCTCCCCCACTGGGTTTTGCAAATTTCTACTTTTGTTATCATATTTGTGTCCATTACTTTTTCTCTGTAGAATTCTATTTGTTCTATGTAAAATGCAGAAGTGCATTGCTGAAAGAAGATGGCTTCTATCTCACTGAAAAATGAACAAGTGGGTATCATTATCGTGGGTGGCATTATTAGATCTTAGAATAATGTTGTTGGAATAAATGTAGGGTCAAAGCTGGCATCTTGTACCCTTGTTCGCATCCTGCATAGTAGCTATTTTAGGTGGAGTGGCAGGGTATGTATAAGCAAGTATAGGCCTAGGCACCAGTACCTGTAAGACTGAAGGACAGTTGTCCAGAATGGAATGTAGACCACTGGTACATTTGAGTGGTTTTAGCTAGGAACTGCAGATGGTGTTTTGTTTTCTCTTCTGAGTCTGTCCTGTAGTGGATTGTGCCTGGATACCAATCTGTCAATATGTTTTCTCACTTCATTGGGTGGTATTGTAGTCTGAAGAATGCCTGATTTAGTTCTCCCTGTGCTCCAAAGAAAGCAAACCTGATTCATCAGTTCTTATCCCATATTTGTCAGGAGTAGTATATCAAATGCACATATATAAGAAAGTGATTGTTACAGTGGATTGGTGCTCAGTTTAATGAATCTATATCCTATTATTAGTCTCTCCCTGTATTTGTCAGCCTATTCTCCTCAGCAAGAAGCTTGTCAAGGACTCTTCAGATCACCTTCTGAATAGCAATCCTCTTGATATTTAAAGTAGCTTTCTGTCGGCTGTGGTAGATGAAGAATTCGATTGACAAGCCCATCAACTGGGCTGTTAAATCAAAAACATCCATATCTTGGTGACTGGTGTGTTTTATATAAGTGTAACTGGGGTTTCTAGATATTTATTCCCATTGCACATGACTGTTTTTTGAATGGGTAGGTGGGCTTTAAGATTTGAACTGTGAAGGTGGAAGGGATTAGTATGTTAATTATTTCATGTCGTCTTACTCCTTCAGCTTATTTCTAAGATGAGGAATGCCCACCTAACTATAAGTTGCTTGCTCACATTTCTGAAAAAAACTTAAGATACTAAAAGTGTGATGCCTGACATTTCAAGTTTTCAGGTACTGCAGTCAAGGTTCCCATTTGCTGTATGTGAGTTTTCAAAAACTGTTGAAATGCCATTCACATGTTTCCTGTGGGTTAAGACCAATTGACTGCTCTTAAAAACATCAGAAACAGAGTGGTAGTGGCAAGAAGAACCTCAGCTCAACAGGCAAATTGTATTCTATGACTCTTGATAAATACAGGGGATATAATATTTAAGAAATTATTTCATGATTTGTCCTACTTAATTGTTGCAGAAACATGATTTGGGTATTGAGCATGTTTCCACAGTCTGCATAAAAGGCTTCCTGAAGAAATGTTCATTGATTAAAAAGACAAAATTGGAAATATGACAGTACAAATTGAGGTCCTAACTTTGCTTTTCTACATTCCCTATCATTTTGAGAGTGTTCATGAAGTGAATCAATTTTTATGAATGCATGTAACCTTACAATTCAGGGAGCTTGGGTACTCACTCATGCCCCTTTGAGGAGATTTCCTTTAGAAACCTGGACTTATTTGTAAGTTTAAAGTAGTAGAAAGCCTTTACATGTTTAAGGAAGGAAATAGTTTGGATATCTTCAGTGCAGTCACTGAAGATAGTCTCTTGTTACAGAATTTCAGTTTTGCATTCCAGAATTAGTAAGATCTTCAAGAATTACATAGTATTGGTATCAGTACTGATTTGATGATGGAATCTGAAAAGAATGCACATATGTGACTTATTGAGTAAGACAAGTATTCAACATACAGTTCAGTCTTAATGCATCAAATCTTGCATTTCACTAGAGGCACCAATAGATGCTCTCTGCCTGTTTGTTAGGGCTGTGGACTCAATCCAATACATAATGTTTATGGTTTCCTAGCTCATGTTTGCACTGAAGGAAAGGAGGATGAAAGATCTGACCTTCCTCTTCCCACAGGAATAGAAGATGAAAATGCTACCAAGAAAGATTCCACCTTGTAATGCATCCTGTGTTGAAAATGTTTTGCTGCTCTTTGCTATGAGAAAACCTGTGTTAACTGTATATTTTTGCAGCTGAAGATGACATTTAGTTAAATGTGGCTGTGACATCTGAATAGTGTGGTTTTTTTTCTTTCTTTTGGGCTGACCTTCTGTTTCCACAAAGTTAGTGCACATGTCTTCCTATGTGTCAAGGTAGCTCTATTGTATCTCTTTTTTTAACCATCACAACAAAAGAGGGCTATATCTCTTTTCCTCCCTTCACCCTCCCCTTTCCCACCACTCTCCTTTCCAAGAAAAACACGCACACTTTAGGTAGGCTCCTATCCTTCCGGTCCCAGAACTGTGTTCATTATTATGAAGTTTGCACCAATACTATAGTCCATTTAAAGAAGCCTTTGCCAAGTGCCACCAACGATGTTATGTTTTGTTCTAAGCAAGGGTGTGACTGCTGTTTCAACCCTTTCCTCTGGCTTCCCTTCTGTCTGATTTGGCACATGTTCTTTTACATTTCCTGCAAATGTGCACTAGAGGAATAAAAACTAAATTTACCCGATGGAATGCTATATTCCCCAGACCCAGTGTCTATATGCTGGTTGGAGAACTGGAAGCTACTTCATAGGGTTAAAACTAAAAGTAATCATTATTTGCAAGAGGCCCTCAGTGAGATGTAATACTTTAAGCAATGAATATTAATGACATTCAAAATATGGACTTTCCCAAATGATACCTCTGGGTGAACTAATTGCTTAAGTGCTATGAAGTTGCCACCATTCTAACAGTGGTATTTCATCATTGGGAAGGTACTATTAATCTTCCCCACCCTTGACTTTGTTTCTTTACTAGGTAGGTGTTAGGAATTAGGTTTATCCTTCTTTGTTTTCAAACAGCAGTTTCTTTGCAAAATAGCTCTTCATTTCCAGTTGACAGCTGACAAACCAGGGCCATGAGAAAACAAGTCTCTGTGCATGAACAAAGTTAACCTAATCTAGAAACTATTTTCAGAAACCCTCCATTCAGTAACGCTGACCTCAAGATCAATACTGTGTCATGGGGTCAGGGACCGGGCTAGGCTCCTCCTCCTCTGCCTTTTCCTCTCCCTTCACTTCCACACCCTGTCTGTTTCCATGGTCTTCCTGAGCAGCTGGAGACAACGGCCTTGAGATAACCTCCTCCATCTCAATTCCCACATTCCCCATTTCCCAGCTGTCACAGTCCTGATATGAAGAGTGGGTGTAACCCTGACCGTGGAAAGCATACCAAGAATGACTGCCTCTTTCACTCCCAACAATTGGCTATGGTTGCACAAGGATCAGGCATACCCACTTAATAGTGCCTATGGTGGATGGCAGCTACTTCACTTCCTTTGTTTGATACTTCAAGTAGAAAGGAGCTAAATAAATCTCAGCATAGAGCAGACCCCTTTGTCTGCGCAGAGAGGTTCCACGCTCCCCAGCAGATACCTGGAAACCTTGTGGATAATGGTGAATGCTATATTATATATACTATATGCATTTCTTTTTTCATAGTTTTGTTTGTTCTTACCTCAGCATATACCTTTTCTTTTCCTATTAAATCAAGAGTTTTCACTTACAGGATGCACTTTTTGGCTTCTCCTTTGGGCCAAGGTCAACTGCAGTGGACTGAAAACAGGGTAACTAAGCCAGCAGATATGGAGCTCCTGCTGTATCCTCATGCTTGAGATAGTTGAGAATCTAGGCCACCTAACATGGAATGGAAGCTGTCATGTCTGATAAGCATAACTGGTACTTTAGAATGAAATGAATGCAGGATTAAAGTATACTATCTATGGCCAAGTATGGGCATCTGGTGTCCTTCTAGATGTTTGGCCCTACCAGTCTCATCAGCCCTGAAAAGTATAGCATAGAAGAGGGTTCATTGGAACTGTAAGACCAACCATCTGGAGGCCCACAAGTTACCCATATCTGATATATGCCAATGCAGGTCAGATGCTTGGAAGAGGTAATGATTCATACAGACAGCACAGCAGAATGATGGGAGTTAGTATCTAGTAAGGAAAGTGCAACTTGTGTGCTGAATGAACCAGCACTAAACAGATGGAACTTTGGGATCATAGCTGTCGTATCCAAAGGATGCAGGGGTTTTTTTTAATTCAACAAAATTCACCTTTTTTCCTTGTACTGGTATAGCCCTCTGCCAGTCCATCCCTTTTTTGTTTCCTGGATACTTATGAAGCTTGTTTTTGTGAAATTTAAAGTGATCTTTCTCTTCTTACCATTTGCAGTTTCCCCCTTATGGATAGATATCTAAATGGATAGATTGATACATTTAAATTAGGGAAAAAAGACAAATTTTCTACCTGCTGCAAGGATTATTTTTTTTCTTGCATGCCTAATATGGGAGGAGAATATTGTTGTCACTTTTTTTGTATAAGGCCATGCTAGTAACATGATGCAAGCTGTTTTGTGAAAAAAATCCTTCAAGAAGAAAAGTGCTAGTTCCCTACTTTTTCTTGCCATACAAATGATTAGCCAGGGAGAAAAGAGTGTATATGGACAGTCATCCCTTTGCAGTGCTCCCTGTGTGTCTGTGAGAGTGGCTCCAAATGGATCCCCCCATCTAGCATTGGAACTGGCAACAGGCTTGTAGAAGGCTCATCTAATCACATACAGCAGCATCTCATTATTATTCAGTGCCACACAGAAACCTATGCAGGGGTCTTGTATTACTTAATCCAAAGTAAGGGGAAAAGGGAAATTACTGCCAAAAAGATAGCATGCCGCATTCTGCAGTTAAAGTGGTAATCTTGTTTGTGTTGGCCCTATTCGTGTTTATCGCCAGAGAACAGCCTAAAAACACATTGTGTCTTTATGCTGTGGAACTGTATATGAGAGTCCATGCTTGGGACTTCCTGTGCAGTTGGGGCTCCATATCCATTCTCTCAGCAGCTTCTTCAGGTTGTACCTCCTTTTCTGGCAGCAGCTCACAGATAAGAGCATTCCCCTGGTCAGTAATGAAGAAACTGTCCCTTTTTCAGCAGTTAGCATGGACAAGTTCTTTTTTTCAACCAGCTGCTGATCAGATTTTGTGAGGAAACTGCTAAGCAATTTAGTCTTTCTTACTTCTAAATAGAAATGCAGAGTATGTCCTGCTTGCTTAAGAGTATGCATAAGATCAATAAGAATCATGTATTAGCCCTGTTTACTTAGCCTTTGATCTCACCTGCTCATGGTATGTTGCCCCTTAGAACTTTCCCAGATTTGTATTTGGCCCCTGGGCTGAAAAAGGTTTTCTTGCTTTTCTTCATAAATCAGTGTGTCAGGGACATGCAGAGCCAGATCCAAAGAGGGACAATAGCTCAGGAACAGCATGTGGGTTTGCAAGCAAAATGTCCTGGGTTTAAAACTTGAGATGTCTGAAATCCTGTAGACCCGTAGCCATTCAGTGATGATACTATTGAGCTAGATAAACCAAAAGACTGATTAAATATCAGAGTCCCAACCATACCTGCTTGAGGGTATATGTTCCTGAACAACAACACTCCCATGCCAGTGCTGCAGGGCAAACCCTGTTTGAAAGGAGGTTTGAAACTGAGTGGAGCTTCAAAAGCAACTTGTAACATGGGATGTGTGTGTGATGGGATGTTCTACTGCTCAAAAAAGAAAAGTCAAACATTTTTACTAGGAGTGCCTAAAGTCAGTACTTGGATCCAGGCCACAGCTGAGTGTTCTGGCTGCTTGTCTGATTTTTATGTCTATTTTAGGATTTGTTTGTTATCACGGAAGGGTTTATAGTAAGGAATGAAATAACCTTGTGGTGAGGAAATAGTGTAGTTATATTTGACTGTATAATAACATAAGAACTTATATAAATATTATTTATTATATTAATAATACCTTGCATGTGATGGGGAACATATCTGGGAAATACTTGTGTGCATAAGTATGTCATGTGTCTGTATAGGAACACACTTGATTTCTGTTTTTTCTCATCCTCTGTAGATGGAAGTGCTGTCCCGCACTTTTTAAAATGGTTTGGTTCCTCTGTAGGGAAAATATATAGGCAGCCAGCCCTTTTGATTATAGAAGAAAGTCAGCTGTGGAAATAATATACTGCATATGATATGGATAACAATTACAGAGAGGTTTGTTAAATCTCAGTAGCTTTATAATTAGTTTTGCTGTTTGCTGTGATACTGTACAACATAAACATGGCCATGGGTACATCTGTACCAAAATACTACATGTCTGATCATGTCTGTGGGCATTCTTGCCTTTATGCTGTGCCCACAAAAACATTCTCCCTCTTATGTTGAAGTGGTTTATGTTCCAAAAGTAACTCTTGAAAACAGCACTTGCTATTGGTGAGTGGAAAGTGAAGGTTGCAGCTTGTTCTGCCAAGCACACAGTTAGGGGCATTGATAATGTAAGGACTGCTGCTTGCCTGCTCTAGCATGACACTTTTGTACCATGCTGTGAATTTCTTGTAGTAAATAATGTCAAAGGAACTTCCTATAGGACACAGCTAGAGCTATGGGACAAAGGGAAATACTAGGTTGCCATCAAGTCACAAGTAGGGCTTGGACATACCATTCTAGCCTGGCCTCTTGACTCCTTCAATTTGATTATAATGCAGGCCCAGTCCTTAGGGCTATTGTAAGGCTTATTAAGGCAGTGTATATGAAGTGTTGCTGATCCTTACAGTGCTAAATAAATGCTAAGCAGTTAGGTGAGAATTGTTTTATTTTCTGTCTTTTATTTCAAGATAATTGATTGAAGTTAAAATTGTGTGTTACTGTCAATATTGATATTTTTTGGAGGTATCGTAAGCCATTCTGCATACCTTTGCTGATGGGTGGCACGTTAGTGTTGTTGAATAAAATACAAATTGTAATAAACGTTTGCACTTGCAATAAATATAAACTTCCATTGTTGGAAGACAATGTACTTGTTCATATATTCTTTTTTATCCTTTAAGCAGAAGTTTTTACATCAAAATAGTATCACAGAGTGATTTTTCCCTTTGCTGTGGGCATCGCCATATTTGTTGCATACCGTCCATGTAACACATAATGTTAGTGTTACAGTGCATGGCATGGATGAGTTGCAGAACTGGCAGATAAGGCTGCCAACCAAATACACCTCATACGGCAGACTTAGAGAAGTATGGCGCTGTGGTTAACAGACTTCTTGTGCAACAGAACTCCCCCTTCTGCAGGGGGGGGGTGTTGCAGGGGTAAGGGGAGGTCTATTCTGCCCGTGGTTTTCGTGCCTCAGTTTCTAAGGGTAATAGGGAGATACCAGTAGAACATGGATCCCCCCCCTCCCCCGGCCACCTCAGCCACTCCTCTTCCTATGAGTGCTGGTGGGTGAAGTAGATCATTTCCTGAGAGTCAGAATTAGTACTGTAGAACTGGATTATTGTAATTAATAATTTGTTAATTCTCCTCATGAAATCCAAAGTAAAAATTACCAGACAGAGTTGTTGAAGAACCCCAGTAAACTGCTTGTGTTTCAGAGGAACAGTGAGATAAAGCCCGAACTTGGGTTTTTGCTTTTATTTTGGTAGTCTCAACAATTCAGTGGAAACATCATTTCAAGTGCAAATAGTTTTGTTTTGGTTTTAATAATGCATCACTTGCTAAACGACTAACAATGTGATTTCTTCTAAATACTTTAGCTTCATGCAATGCTAGTGTGTATGTTTTAAATGGCATGGAGAGTTATATGTTATCTTATATCTGCTATTAATTTTGAGAAATACATTAGTTCTTTACTCTCTTTCCTAGAGCTTCTTTTTCTTCTTCAAGTGGTTGGTTGGTTTCACAGATCAGTTTCATTCTGTAGACTACAGTTTTGGGACTGCAGGTGAATGCTCTTATGCTTCTTCCTCCTCCTGTATGCTAAACATGCAAGTTTGTTACTGGTTTGTTAAATCTCCATTTTTTTTTTGTAATATCTGACCAGAATACTTATACTTTAACAAACCAGTGGTGAATACTTTGTAGTAAGAACTTGAATGGTTCTTCCCTAGTTTGAAAGTCATGGGGATCTTTTGAATTAAGAACAAGGAACTTCACTCTAACCAGGCCTGTACAGGCAGGAGCAAAGGGGAAACCATCTGTGTAAACCATCTTGAGATTTTGTAATGAATTGATGGTATATAAAAACTTTAAATAAGAGACATGGTTGTTTCTCCTTCTTGCTCTTTACAAATCTTAGTTTGTAGGAATGCTACATCTGAAACTGGCCTTAGCATTTCAAACAGCAGTTAGCTTAATAATCAAATAGATGTAGAAATACTGTGTATAGGTATGGGTTAAGATTTTGATGACTGTGGGATCCAGGGTGGTACAAGTGAGACAAATAGCCTTTAACTGAAATGTATTTGAAAGAGCACAGGTGGAAGGTCTAGTTTGTAAAGACACCTTCTGCTAGGCCAGGAGTGGGCAACATGTGCCCTCCTCTGGCTTTTGTTCTGCTGCTCCATTGTCTCTGCCCCCTGCTGCTGAATTTGCTTCAGAAATTCGGTAGCATAATAGCAGCCAAAAAGTTTTATTTTTTTCTTGTTTTGAGGAAAACAGTTGTATGTCCCCCTTGTTGTTCCAGTGGGAGGAAATTGGCCCCCTGACATTGGGCACCCCTGTACTTATCTATAACTATGCTGAAAGAGGTGCGTAATTTCAACTCAAAAGCCTTATAACCACAAAATAGAATTTTGAGATGTCTCTTTCTGTAAATAACGAAGGGGGGAAATGGCACTGTTTCAGGAAGGAAAAGAACCCTGTTGGTGTAGATAGAATCAAGTATTGGAAATAGTTCATGTAGCTGCACACTTGACTTAAGTGAGGGAGCTGCCTGGGTGTTTGGTACTCTTCCAAAAGCTTTGCATATTTTAACCCAGAATGTTCAGAGAGCTTCACAAAAGGAGAGTGCAATTTGCTTAGGGCAGAATACTTGTCTTTTTGATAACTAAAGATGCAGTAAATATGTTTGGATTACGCAGCCTTTAAGAGCCCACATACAATGAGCCATGACAGCAGGTTATTAAGGAACATTTATAAGGAGAGCAGGGAGGGTTTGGATTGGATGCACAGGAAGTGGATAACGGGAAGGAATTTTGGCTATAAGTGTGTTTTGGAGAAATTCTGCTTCAAAGCGGAAGGCCCGTGTGAATGTTCCCATCCCTCTCATTCTTTGACAGATTGAATGGAAATTATAGGACTCAAGAGGGGAAGATTAGGAGCTTTTCTCCTGAAATATGGAACAGCTTCCTTGTTAAACACTTGTTGCATAAATCTCTTTTAAAAATGTAATTTCAGCAAGTTTAAACAAAATGGGCTCTAACCCTTTTTCAGTACCCAGAGAATGCTCACAATTTCCAAGGTCAATCTGATATTCTTCTGAAAAAACAGATTTGGACAGTGAGAAACTGTGAGAGAGACTACACAAGACCAAGTTAGTTGTATGGAGGGAATGTGGAAGCTTTAGATGTGGAAAACTTTGGGTGGTGTCCAGGACTGCCCCAGTGCTAGTGCTGATGACTTTGCAATTGCATCAATCAATGCTTATGTAATGTAACTTTGCACACATTGCTCTGAAGAAAAATGACCCCTCATTTTTGCCATGATGCCACCAAATGTCAGGGGGAACTATCACTTTTCTGTTGTGTTAGTTACATTTCACAAGTTTTGGTTTATGCTAGTACAACAATTGTCAAGACAGACATCATCATCATCATCATCATCAGAACATTTCTATGCCCCCCCTTGCCGAAGCCTCTGGGCAGCTTACAACACAATAAAATACAATACAATACAAAAATAACAAAATAAAATTAAAATTAATAATATAAAATAAATAAAAAATATAAACGATATAAAAGAAGTTATAAAAGAAAAATTATAAAAGAAAAGAAAAGAAGTCGCCCTGGCCAGATAAATAAGTAAATATTGTTAACAATTAAAATGACGTTTAAATAAAAAGGTCTTCACCTGGCGCCGAAAAACAAATAACGACGGCGCCAGGCGGACCTCTCTGGGGAGCATATTCAACATTAGAAACTGAATATTTTGTCTTTGAGTCTTCCTCTGGATTATGCATACAGAAGGCTGGTATAGGTGTTCTTTGGCTGCTTCTGAAAATTCCAAAGCTGCTTTCAACCAACCACTGAAAACAGCTTTTCTCAATCTGGTTCTCTTCACATGTTTTGGACTCAACTCCTGTCTGCCCCAGCCCACATGACCAGTGGGGGAGATATGATTGCACCTGTTGATAAAAACATCTATATTGTGCACTAGCTTGAGAAACACTCACTGTTCCACATGTCCTATCAACTGATATCTTTTCAAATGAGGAAATGCATAGAGTCTCTTTCCTTTCCTTTCCTAGAATCACAGGCTGCTTCACATTCATGTTAAAGTAGTCTATACCTCACTCGTTACCTCAATGGTTTTGGAATAGTTTATTAGGCAGTATTCAGGCTTTGTCATATAAATTGCTCAGACTGTTGCCTCTTGCATCTGTTGTTGTTATTGTTGTATTCTTCCCAGTGGTACACAATTAGAGGAACTTGTTCATCCATGGAACTCTTCACTAGGGTACTGCCTTCTTATTTAATCAGTTTCTGGGGCTTCTGCTAAGGTATATGCTTGGTTTTTGGAGAGCCCAGCTACTGGCCTCATCACTGGCCCACATGAGCAGGGACTATGTCCTAGAACGAACCCACACTCTCATGTGGTGGTACATTACAGAGTTAGATTAGTAATGGATGACATTTGTTGCCTATTATTGATGTTGTTATTCAAGTTACTGCCTTGTCTAACATGGTGATTTAGATGGGATTCTAAGTTTTATGCGAATGTTGTAGCTGCTTCTCAACCTGGAAACAGATTACTTTCTTAATCTAGTTTTATATAATGGTTGTCAGAAAGACCTCCATTGATATGGTGGGACAGGAATCCTGAAGAATAATTTAAATGAGGGTACACTTCTTAGGCAAGTCAGAGAGATGACGCTGAAACTTACTTCTTATTTTTATCCTCTGTTTAGGCAAAAGAGGCTTCCAGAGAGAATGAACTTAAGAGTATAATGTGTTGAAAAAACAAAGCCCTTCTTTTTAGGAAGTAGTCACAAAAACAAAAGAACCATACTAGATCAACCTAAGGGTACTTTCCCCCTCATTCGTCAATATCCATTTTAGGTACACAGTACTCTGAAGTATGATTTTTTTCATAGATGTGCATGAAAGGAGTGTGATATTGGCAGTTTTATTTTCAGTTCCTTTTCTAATTGTGCCTAACAAGGAGTTTGCCTTTTTCACAGTAACTGCTGGGTTGAAAATTTCATTGAACTGCCCACCACTCACTCAAGAACTCTTTCTTGGTCAATTGCCACTGTCTGAGATCCTATTACCTGAGTTCCCATTAATTGGTTGGGATTTTTTGCCTCAGCTTTAATCACTTTACAATTGCTTACAGCCAAAGCTTGATGCCCATTTCACTGTCAGTTATATTGAAGCTTCAAATCATTCCTTTCTAGTTTAGACTCTAAATAATTCAGTGTCAAAAACTTGACAACTTCACTGCTGATTCCTCATTCCAATGTTTGTATGAATAAATTGAAAAGCTTGGGTTCCAGTTCAAATTCCTCTGGGACCCCATTGCCTGTATCCCTCCATTGGGAGAATGTTCCATTTATTCCTACTCTTTGCATATTTGTTTGTCTATTTGTTTTATACAAGCTCTTATATGCCATCCTCCATAGCCAACATGACTCTCAATTTGCTTCCTGCTCTACAACACTACTAATCCATAAGATTATTTTAGAGTCCATGACTGCTAAATTTACTCAGAGTCTTTGGTGAAGCACTTTTTCAAAAGCCTTTAGGAGGTTCAAATAAACAAAGTCAAACATATTACTTCTGTCTGCATATTTATTTTTATTTTTTTGTAAATAATAAGGAAAATAACTAATTTTTATGATTTTATGATTCTAGTTAAATCAGTAATTAGCCAGATAAAACTAATAATTTCACATGAACAATTGCTTTAACATAGACAGCAGTAAGCTATAATTCATCTCACAGCACATCCACAAACCAATTACAATTACAAATATTCTTCCGGCTTGCTGTCCTCCTCCAATCTTCACTCATTTCCCTTTATCTCCCTTCCTTATTTTAGAGAACAATGCATTACTGATATCCAAAGATTCATTTTTTTCCTCAATTAACAAATAAAAATTAATATGCTTTCCATTTATCACTAAATCCATTAACTGAATTTCCATTTTATTACTTATTAGAAGTTGTATCAGATAAATCATCCTTATTTAAACTCTATTTTTTCATCTCAGTTATTAAGTAAAATATATATAATAAGCTTCCAATTGTTGAATTTTTTAACTGGTCTACTATTTACATAGCTGGTTAATTTTGCCATAACTGCATATTCAGCTAACTTGTTCTTCCCATGTGCACTGGTTGGACAGTATTCTGTTTTTCATTTTGTTGCATTTATAACTTTGTCTGAAGTTATCATATATTTAAATAATTCTCCCATATTTCTTGTGAGAATTTCTGGTAAAATACTCCAGCATATTCTTAGCATTCATCGGAAATTTAATTTTCAGAATTTCAGTAAAGTCCCTTCCACTCCCTTATATCTCCTTCTACTCCTTTATATTTCCTTTACATTTCCTTTTTTAAATATATCTTTAGAGGTGATATACCAATGGAAGAACATCTTGTACCAATTCTTTCTTAACATTATATCATATTTATTATTTTATTGTTGCAACCCATCCAGGGCACTAATATGGTGAGGTAGAAATCCAAGATGTAAGTATGTAAGTAAGGCAGGCAGGCAGGCAAGCAAGCAAGTGAATTTTATTCCTTTCCATAAAGTTTCCCATTGATGGAAGTATATTTATTATCCAAGGTTCTGCATCCAGCTTATTATACATGTTTTAACTTGTTCAGTTTCTGGATCATGTTGCCGTCCTGAGACCCACTGGGTATTGGACAGGGTAAAAATTACCCAAATAGATAAATAAATACATACTTGTAAATCCATCCTTGTCTGCATATTTCTTGACACTTAAAGAATTTTAAAGAGCTAGTAAGACAGGACTTTTGTGAGAGTCGTGTTGATTCTTTCCCTTCAAGATTACTCTACTATATACTGTCTATTTTTTTCTTTAATAATGTTTTCAAAGAATTTACCAAGAAGAATCATTAAGCAAACTGGCCTGTAAATTTCCTGGATCACTTTATAAAAAATGGTGTCATGCTGGCCATTCTCCAGTTCTCTTGCACAGAGGCAGGCCCTAGAAAGCTGGATTTATGATTTTGTTTTATACTGGTGATGATCATAGAGTGCTCTTTAAATTCAAGTATGAGCTTATGAGTATGTTTCCATTCAGTCAGGATTTTTTTTGTTAGGTTTTGTTTATAATTTCCATTGATAGTAAGTTGACAGCTGAATAATGTTAATACTTTTGTTGCTTATGTTTATAATTATATCCTGACCTAAGAAGATTATTATTTGTCCTTGGTAAATAGTGGAATGCTTAAAATCAGTAACAGAAATGAACCACAGTATGCCAAGTATTAACCATGCTTCTTAATTTCTGACCAGGAATTCCTGCTGGCATAATTGGCAGAAAAGAAATATATACTGACAAATGCTTACTTCCAGTAAGGATAAAAATGTGTATTAGCAGAATCTAATTGATTTTCAGCCTTTTTAAAAACTCAAGATCGCATGTTCTCAAATATAGCTCATTGTTAGTGTTGATTATTTGTCTGTTGTGTCTTGCATAGCAAATTTCATGGCAATGCCAAATAGAACTATGTGTGTATTAAGTGTATTGCCAGAGCTGCACAGCATATTGATTATGGGTATTTGGGAAAGGATCTTGTTCAAAGTATAGTTTAAAAGCATAGTTTAAAAACATTAGAAATATGACAATTCCTCAGCATAGTGGTACAGAGAAACACAATTTGTTTTCAGTTGTATGCTTATATGGCTCAGGGGTGGGATCTCGAATCTGCCTTGCAAGGGATGGAGGGCTTTGCTTGCAAAAAATCCATCTATCTGACTTTTGGCAATCCCTCTCAGTGTCATAGCTCACCTCATTCAGCACAACCTCCTGACTCTCTATATATCATTCTGTGGCAGGGAAGTCTACTTCCATTACTACAGTGGAAGCAACCATAAGTAGCCATTATTGTAATCCATCACTAATTTATTCCGTCTTGCCAAGTGGTTCACAGAGGTTATTAGCACCCTGTCTACATATACCTGTTTTTGTAATTGCAGCATAAAAGGAAGCCAGCCTGGTTTCTTTACAAGAGGAAGAAAAAAGGGGTCAAGGTTGTTTGTGTGATGACCTTTCTGCTAAATGCTGTCTAGGGGCCATAGGATTACTCTATTAGATAACAAATATGTGTACCTATTTATATTGATTGGATCTCAGATCAGAATATGATAAATTATTGTGTGCACATCCTGTATATAAAATTTGTACTTTTTCTCCAGCAGAAGATTTCTTAAAGTACTGAGGGTTAAGTCAGGGGCCACGATTTATTGTGGAGTGCACTTGCACTATGAATAAATCTTTGACATCATTGCTTTAAAAGAGTTCAAACAGCAGAGTTGGAAAAGATGTTTCATGGCTTGCTAAAGGATATTTAGCATGTATTGGGCAAGATGGACCAGATATCTGACCATGTAAAAGACATCTTTTTATGTTTGGTTGCATGTATTGGTAGAAGAATAATGTACTTGAGGGAAAGTGACCAGACATGGTGTGTACTAGATTTCAGTAAACATGCTATAAGTGGTGCTGGTTAAACAGTTGGTGATGAGATTGTTTATGGTTTCATATATTTAGAGAGCATGTTGCTAATGGGAAGCTTTTAAACAAATTATATATATAAGAACCAGTTTTTCTGTAGAGGATAATTAATGTTCAGATGCATGGCAGGCTGAATACACTCCAACATTAAATGTTGGTACAGCAGTTGTGATAGTAAACCTTTCTGGGATTCCCCTTGCCCACTTAATTTCTTTTGCCAAATCACTCAACATTTAGATGTTGAAAATTCTGGTAGCAATTACGGAATTTGTGCTCACAAGTTCTTAGTAAAGTTACTTCCTTAACAACATTCAGATGTGTTGATTGTGAATTCTGTAGCCCTTGAGATGAGAAGTCATAATATACATGAGTCTGAGAGGAGATGAATACATTGCACATGGTCATCAGAACTGGGAAAACCCAAGTGATAAAAGGCTTCCCTGTTGGATGCATTAGTAATATGAAAGTGCAGCAAACTTTTGAGTTCATGAAACTAAACCATTTCCAAAGCTGTTCAGACAGTGCATTATAATATAAACAATGAAATTATAGAACAGCCAAGAACAGTAAATAGCTGTTTTATTGGATAGTGGTAAAAACCCAGACCTTTTACACTAGTTTTTGTGTTATGTGACACAAAATACATTAACCTGTTACACCTGAGGTGGGCAATTTATGGTCCTTCAGACATTTTGCCTTACAGTTGCCAGCATCCCTCACTGTTGGCTATACTGGCTAGGGCTGATGGAAGTTTTAAGTCAAAATATCTAAAAGACGACTAGTTACTGCTTCCTGAGTTGCAATAGGTTTATTTTATTATGTAAGCCTAGAACAATTTTCTCATGTATTCATGTTTCATGTCTCACTGGAGAAGGCACGCTGGGAAAGGGCGAAGGCAGAAAAAGACAAGGAAGACCAATTATGAGATGAATCAATTCCATTGAGTTTACAAGAGCTGAGCAGGGCTGTCAAAGGCAGCACTTTTTGAAGGGCATTCACTCTTAGGGTAACCATAAGTCAGAGATGACTTGATAGCCATATAGTAACATTCATGTTTAGTTTTTGTACTTTGTTTGTGTTTTAATAACTGGAGCAAATTGGCTATCTTGTTTCCAGTGTTGGATTACTATGGTGGTTTTTTTCAAACATTGTAGGTGATTATTGTGAAATGCTACACATTATTTTTCAGTAAGTATTTTTATAGTTGAAAACAATGCCCAGCATCTTGTGCTATGTCTATTCTAAGTAGATTGTTCCCAAGTTACCATTATTAAACCTGATTAGCTAATAAGCCACCCAATTATAACCTTCCTTAGAAAGCTACAAACTGTAGCAGCTGAAAACAAAAGTTAATGATATCCTGAGGCTAATGTTTAATGTCCTTTCGGATCACAGTTTTTGAGGCCAGCAAGAATGGTGACTGTTGCCTTATTTGACCTCCTTGCTATGAGCTATGAAAACTGTCTTTGCAGTTGCTTTTGAATGTTACACTTCTGCACTGGTTGGTGTATAGCTTTCTAACACAAATAATTGCTGTCATACTGCAACTGTACACATACCTCCTAAGAGTGAGCTGAGGTTCTACAACCTGGATCTATGGGATGACAAAGAAGCCTTGTTAGGAAAGGCTAACTGTCCATCAATGTTCTGAAAGTCAAGCTCTGTGCTACCAGTGACTCTTACTTTATAACCATGTCTTATTCTTCATTAGTATTAACAGTTCAGTGCTCTGAATTGGAACCATATGTTATTTACTTTTTCCTGAGGTTGTGCAGGAAACTATTCTCCCTATTCTTCCTTATTTGACATGCCCTTTTATACTAATAGTCTGCTTCATTTTCCTCTGCATGATTGATTGATTGGATTTTTGTCCTGCCACATCAGCCAGTGAGGCTCCCTTGAGTGGGACAGCATCACAAGCTCCACTTTTCTTTCTCTCTCCATTTTCAGCCTGTTGTCTATGCATGTGCCAATATTAGGCACATTTTGAATTCTTGACATTTCTTGACTCTGGCCTTAGTTGCACCTCCTAGCTTGGTAAGAGTGGGTTCTCAGTGTTGGAAACCTACAGGTAGAACTGTGGTTTTATTTTTGTCAGTTGAATAGGAAACTTTGTTTGTGGTTTCTGAATTCTATCTGTATTTTAATACTTTGAGAGTAGTGCTTTGTCAATTGTTTGTCAATTGTTTCCAAATTCTGGAAGTCTAAGAAAATAGAGCTGCTTTCCTTTTTGTTTCTGATCAATTCCAAACTCCAAATTTGTGGCTTCTTTAGATAACACTTGAGCCTTAATATACCACACAGTAACAGAAAATCAAGACAAGAACTGTATGAAAGAATCAAGACGTCTGTGGTGTTGGGACTGGAGTTTTGGAAAGGAAACATAAGTGCATAAATACGGTTTCTTTTGCACAATGACCAGTTTTGTAGCAAATGTTTTCAAGCAGTGTGAGCACTGTTTGAGTAATTCTTAGAGGCAGCTCAATTTTCCAAGTTGTGTAGTTGGAGCTTTATCTGTGAGAAGCTGTCCATTGAGGCCTAGAGAAGCATTTTTCAGTTTCCTCACCAGCATTTTTTGATCCCAGTTTGGGCTGCCTTATCTGGCTAATTTGAAAGCATGTTGAAAAGGTTCATTCAGTAAGTAGGAGTTCTGGTATGAGCAGTTGCCTCTGTCCACTGACTGCTCCCTCCCCCCTCCCACTTTTTTTTGTCTTTTAGCTTGTGACTCAGTATCGCTGACTAAAATCTTGCTGATTTGGTTCTTGCAGCTTATTTTGGGTTGGTGGGGGGGGGGAAGAAATCACTAAATGTGATACTTAGTATGTGAATACTAAGCTCCAGAGGTTCCCATTTGAACCTTTGCATATTCTGCAACTGCTTTAACTTATCTTTATCAATAGCAGCCTTATTTATATATAAGAGCATTCAGGAAGTAGCTCCCCCACCCTCTCCTCCTCATTACTAGCTCTTCTCCTAGCAGGGCACAGGAACTTGTTTCTGAAAGGTGGTTATGTAATGCTGGGTTGAAATTTCTCACTAAATTTATCACCAGGGTGGGGGGGATTCCTCCTTTTTTGGACTCCCTGGAACCGTTGTGGGGAAGGGGGACTGAAATTCCCTGAATTGTTTTGGCAAAATGCCTCCTCCACTTTTCTGCCCATCAATACAATTGTAGGTGCAGCTGTGCATCTAGTGTTAATATTTTAAAGTTTATTTACTATTCACTGAGCTGGATTTTCTGGTGAGAACTTTGGAAAATTTCCCAAGTATATGCTTTGTTTTCCCTCCTTTCCACCCTCTCGCCCATACTTCTCTATTTGCAAATAGGAAACCTATATTCACTTAGCCCTGTGAGACTATTTCTACAGTTTGCAATTTTTGACATACTACTGTTCTCATTTCAGTAACACTCTGATATGGTGCAGCTCCAAATAAGGACTCTTCCCTTTTTTTCACCTATTTTGCAAAAATGCCCATTTGCTTTTAGGAGAATTTCCCATCTTATAGTAAAAGATTTTGTCACAGGATTGAGCTGCTTATCTGAGCTTCTGCTCTGCTGCCACATTGTCTTTTGCTCAATAGAAAACTCTTTTTTTCTTATTTAATATGATAGGTATTACTTTAATGCTTAAGTAGATTTACCATTTCACCTTAGAAATATTGGTGGAAGGCTACTTGAAAGTATCCCACTCTCAGAAACATTCTCGGTACTTGCCAAAGTTAGCACATTGAGGTGAAAAGTTATCATTCATTCATCTCTCCGCAGTAACTAAGCTGGCTAGGGCTGATGTACTACCTTCCTTGGACTCAGTTTCTGGCACCTACTGTATGTGGATGTTCAAGACTTCAGAGCCACCAGGGATAGAGGAGAAATTTGTCCTTCACATGCAGAGGGTGATGGAAACTGTGACATGGGAGTGGGTGGGAGTAGTATCCTCTTACTCACTTTCCAAATAGGTATCTGAGTAAGGACGTTTAAGATCTAATCTACCTCTCTCTCATTCTCTCTGTCTGTTTCTCTCTCTCTGCTTAGCTACCTCCTCCTACTTGATATGCCCTGCCAGTGAGGTTGTGTTCTCTCCTCCTTCCTCCCTGATTCTGCCATGGAGGAAGAGCCTCAACAGGCCAACTGTTCAGTAAGGCACATCATACTGTGAGTATCTGACACAATATAATGTGCCTTACTAGATATCTGAAGAGCTGTATTTTTCAACCATAATGTCTCATACTGCTGTCTAAAATGTATTTGCCCTTCTCCAGTAGCTTTATATCACTGGGCCTCTTAAACATTGTCATCAGATGTTTCATAACTATTTTGAGTTCCTGGATGAGAACAATGTAGCTGCTTATCTTCCAAGTCCTTATTTATTTTTGACTGAAATTACAACACCTACTATGGTATGTCTGGAAAAGATGGTGATCTCTGATGAGATAGTGACTATCCAAATACAAGTTCTCATTTGAGACAAATAACAGCTTTGTGCAACAAGAGAGAATGTGTGTATGTGAATCACGACATTTCATTGCCTCTCCCCATCACCACACACAGATAATACTTATACATGTATCATTTGAAGGAAATAAGCACTGTAGGTCTATATTCAGATTGCTTTCTCATCGTATTCCAAGGAACTTTGGGATATGTACAACTTCCTGCTAAGGAATTTGCCTAAGGCCAGTGATTAGAGATTTACATCTGAATAGGATGTTGAGTTTACATCTCCTGCATTTGGAATGATTGCATGGAATCTGCCTCTACATTAATTGCAATGCCCAGAGAGCTTCAGCTATTGGACAATATAGCAATTGTCCAATATCTATTTGTCCTATAAGGTATTTTCAATATAAAATTATTTAATTGCTTTTCTGACACTTCAGTGCTAGGGATGCATAACACTTTGAGGTGCTTTCTTTCTAATATGCCAGAAGAATTTTTGATGAGAAAGCTCTGTAGTTAGATTTTGCTTTTACACTTGCTGTCTGAACTTGCTGATTACTATATGGTAAGTTACAGAGCTGATCTTGGTCAAGCAATTATTTGAGTCAGTGGCCAGTGTTTCTTGTAGGAGTAGAAAAGAAATTAACATGATCGTTTTTTGTTTCTTGAGATTGGTTGACAAAATGGATTCCACATAAACATGTTAACCATTTGGAAGCTGGTGTGGAGTCATCTTTCTGGTTAGTTCACCTCGTAACCCCTACTATTGTTAAAAATCTTGTCTGTAATGTGTAGGTAGATTAGTCTATACAGACACCATGCAAGTGTGTGGTGCTACTGTAGGCAGTTCTAATATAATGTCCCAGCAGATACCACAGTAGTTGATTTGTTATGGGATAACATAAGGGAGGGAGCTGCTGAAATTTTGGAAGCAAGCTTGACTCACATACCTTTTACCCTTCATGTTTATAAATATGTGATTAGAAGGTTATTTTCAGTAATGCACAATAGAAGTTGAAATGGAGAGAGCCATCATATTATCTCCCCCACATCCCTTTTCATGCCAGTGGGACTGATAGGACTTGACATCTAAAACATATGGGGACCCCAGGATGGGTTGGGGTTAGGGTTGACTTTCTTTTTGGAGATAATCAAAATCCAGCATCTTCTGGAGTTTTTAGGTTTATGCTTGGTGACCTGAGATTAAGTGGGAAAGGACCCCTTTCATTTTTTTTATTGTATATATTTGTTGGTGTTAAAGATGCCTTTTCACTTTTTTCTTTTTCTTTTTTTACTGAAAAAGTATACAGTTTCAAAGTATACAGCCACTTCTACTGAAAGGAGATGTTTTATACAGAAAATCTTTTCACATATTTGACTCTTTGAATGGGGTGATAGAATATCGCCATGGTTCTTTGGTGACTCATCCTAATAATTACTGAGCACTCGAGGTTGACTTTTGCAACAGTACTTGTTTCAGCTTATCTTAGATACCTTTTGAAATAAATAGTTGAAGTTGCTTTCTGTTCATACTGGACTTACTCTGATGGGTTAACTTTTTAAATATAAACTTGAAGGGAGATTTAAACAAGTGTATGCACTGACCAGTCATTAAGAGCTTATGCTACTGACCTACTTGTTAATATTGATTTGCTGCTAATCCTCATTGTTCAGAAATCTGGTTGAGGCTGGGTTTATGTCCTATGTGTAGTGGTTCTTAGGAGTGAGATGTGTGCTTGCACGCCCTATTGTGCTACATCATGAGCTTTCAGTGGAAAGACAAGCCTATGCATGAGAAACTTGTTCACACTGAAGGTTTTATGGGTTGCTGTGGAGGAAGTATGTCTGTTGTGCGATTGCTTCTGCCACATATGTAACATACTTGGTGTTATACTGGACAACTACAGAGCAAAAGAAAGCTTATTATTCAGCATGCAGAATATCCTTCCTTTCTTCCTGTTTTGGGAAGTTCTTGCTTGCATCACTGGCATCTTCTGGTAGGGCTAGAAAAGACTCCCTCTGAAAAGCTGGTGGGTCACTACCAGCCAGTCTAGATAGTAATGTCCTAGATGGACAATTCTGCACTCTTTGATAATTTTATTAAACACCTAAGGAGCCATGATTGACAGATGGTCCACAGATCTGAGAATAAATAAATGAAGTAACTACAGAATTGGGAAAGCAAGTGTGCTAAACTGGAAGAACTGATGACATTTTGGTATGTTTATTGCAGGAAGACTCCCAGTTAAATGATCAGAATAGCTTGATAAGTTACGATTGATCTCACCCATCTTGGTTTCTTTTTGCTTGTGTTAGGGGCCACCCTTCCCTCCCTCCCTCCCTCCCTCCCTCCCTCCCTCCCTCCCTCTCTCTCTCTCTGCGTCTTGTAATAACTTCAGAATGATCTCATATTTAGATGTGTTAACTGACTTCGCTGACACTCCTCTTTTTCATTTTTGCAGTTAGTATGAATAAAGTGTTTAATGACAATGCAGCCCTTGGCTTTTCTTCCATCACCAACTGTCCATTTGTGTTTGAAGTTTCCAGCAGTATAGACTTGCACAGTATCAATTTGCAGGATTAATACCACCTTGTACCTGATCTAAGTCTTAGTCTGGGAGTGTAGAACCTCTTTCAGTCTGGGTGCAGAATTCCATTGTAAAGAAACTGCGTTGCAGCATTGGGTAAGGCAAAGGTAAAAGGGTCAGGATGAAAAAAATAATATATTTTATCTTATAGCTCCTACTGTCAATAACTAAGCCTTAGAAAAGGCATTTATTCTAAATTACATATCTACACTGCCAAATTGAATTCCAGTTTTGTGCATTTCCCCTCCCCCTTTAGACTAGACATAAAATATGGCATGACGGGACCACCAAAAGATTAGTGCTTGGAGGAAAGGGATCAGGCCAGGAAAGGGGTGTGGCCTTCTGGGGAAACCCAGAGAGCCTGGTTAGAGCCTTCAGAGATCCACATTTGCACCCCTGTCCTAATTCTGCCACATTATAAGCATGCATGCAGTTATTCATGATTGAGCGCTCTAGTTCATGCTAGAAAGCTATATCTGGGTTTTATCTGGGTTACGTTCTATTGTTGAGCAAGTTGTTTTCAACATGCTATGAAAATCTTCAAAGAAAATATTTTTTGGCATCTAAATGATAAAAGTTTTGAAGATCAACCGACTGTTAACTTTGCTACTTAGCTTTGCCACTTCTGCATGGTTTTATTTTAAAAATAATTAATCTTGAAACAGAGGTGGTTTATCAATAGCTTCATTATAACAAGGGAGATCAGCAGCAGTTGCCTTTGTGATGCATAACAACACCAGTCCGCATTCTACCTCCTACTCCATAGCACTGCAGTGTTACCATTTTGAAGTGTTCTAGTTCTTTAAATTTATAAATGGCAAATTACCTTTCCTATTCACTTAGCTTCCCATCTTGGAATAAAAATAGAAGCCATATTCCGATGTTCAGCTTTAACATAGGAAAGTACAAAGCTTGTTGGAGCCAGGGGCACACACAACAGCCCCACCCCTCCTGACCTTCCTCTGTTCCTTGTGATGAGGAATCCTGCAGAGTTCCTTTAAAAGTATTTAGCCAGACATGATTTGCTTTTCCCTTCCAACCTTTGGGTTAAATATGGGAAGCTTTGGGATGGAACAAGCAAAGCTGGCTTGTGTTAGCATGTTGAAGATGGATGCATCTTAGCATATGCAACCTTCCCAGTGCACACTGTACCTTCACGCATTCAGGGTTAACACCTGAATGAGGTCTAATGCAGTAGTCTGAATAGAAAGGCATGGATTTGATCTCCCCCAGGCACTCCCCACATTTCTTTATCCACAAAAGTCTTCCAGAACTTTCCAGAGCAGATGTGGGGTGTGTGGGAGACTGAACTGGGGAGAAGAGCAGAGTCTTTTTTTAAACACATACAGTTTTAATCCAATTAGCAAATGCTGTATACAGTTAGGAATTCATCAGGAAGTCACCTAAGAAGGTGGTTCCTAATGGATCTAATGTTTCCCTATGGAATTCCCTGCCTGTCTCTGCCAGGCAAGCATCCACATTATGTCATTTTTGGTATCTGATGAAGACATTTTAATTTAAGCAAGCCTTCTCTAACCAACCAGCCAATTTTATTAGCACAATCTGCTTTTAAAGGTTTTATTCCACATTTCTGTTAGTAGCATTAGCTGCAGAAGTAATATTCCCCTCTATTGTTCACTGCTAGATATTTTATTGAATGTAGTATACAAAACTTGTAAATAATAAAGAAATCTAGTGTTGATAATTTACATTTAAAAAATATAGGACAGAAATGTGAGAGTTTTTTCAAGTTTTCTGTGGCACTTTGAAGTACATTCCTCTCCATAGGTGGTTGCTGCTGAGTTCTTTTGTTATGTAGGATCAGAAAGCCCTTTCATGCTGTTGAGCTGTAACTCAGTTGCTAGTACATAGTTTCTTTGGATCCTAAAAACGCACACATATTTTTAGTAAAAGTTTGTGGAGTAGCTCTATAAACAGAATGGAGTGATACTACTATTACAGGCTCAACAGCCCCAAATTAGCTCCTTTCATAGCACTGTCCCTCACTGTTCTTGCAAGTTTTGGCAACTTTTGTAACATCACTTTTAGTTTTTACATAAGGTATAAACAATAATGAAACTTTCTAACTGGAACAGGCAGACTTGAATATCCATCTAATGTTTATAAATCATTTGGTTTCTCAAAATGTTATAGATACGCTGTTTTAAGTGCATGTGTTATAATTTGATATCATGCAAAATCCTGAATGTTCTTTGGAAAGGCTTAGTTCATAAAACAATTGTACAGAAACTGTTTCCAAATGATGTCTTGTTTAATTGAGTATTTCAGTAGTTATATGACTTTTTATTTTGACTTTTTTGCCATTGTTTGAGAAGTAGGAAGAAGTAGCGATTCATTCTGCTTCATGCTTTTCCTCATAAAACTAGAAGAATTTACGCAGAATGTACACGCTTAAATCTCTCTCACTTGCACACACATAGGAACACATGGCAAGAGTTAATTATCCAATGAAACTCCACTGTAATTATGAGACAGTGTGGTATAGTGTCTAAGGGCTAGTGTGTTGCAGCAGCTAAGAGTGCGGGACTGAGACTCAGGCAATCTGGGTTCTATTCCCTGCTCAGCCATTGAGCCAACTGGGTGATTTTGGGTCAGTCATAGACTCTCAGCCCAGCTGACCTTGTTGTTGTGAGGATAAGATTGAGAGCAGGAGGAAGAGAATAATATATGTTGCTTTGAGTTCTTTAAAAGAGAAAAAGGCAGGATAGAAAATAAATAAAATAATAAAATGAAATAAAATAAAAATCAGTCATTACTACAAGTTGAGTTCATTCAATTATGCCCTGTGTCCCTTACAAATCCATCTGATCTGAAACACATCTCCACATGGATTCTTCTTATTTTAGTAACTCTTGTGCAAACCTGGACATATTTACCTTGGTGTAAGTTCTGTTGAATTTAGTGGGGTATACCTTGACATTTATAGGATTCAGCTGTTTCTTATTGGAAAGTATATACCTTGAAAATACATGTGCAAAGCAAAGCAGAAAAGGTGAATAAATTTCACTCAGGTGCTTTTTTAAAATAAGAAATAGAGTTGAATGTGCTATTATGCTATTTTCATGTTACCAATGGGATTTAGGTCTCTGTATAGTCAAAATTGTAACTGAGCAGGTGACTGATCAAAGAGCATCAGTTACAGGTAAGTAAGTCAGTGTTAGAATGTTGGATTGGGACTCTGGTCCCACTAAGCATGAAAATTACTGAAGGACTTTGGGCCTGCCATTGACTCAGTCTACCTTACGTCACAGGGTTGTCATGAGGAGAGGAAGAGAATTGTGTACATTGTCTTGAAAATAGGATAGAAATCTAATTAATTAATTAATTAATTAATTTTGCCTTTAACATCCTGCTCCATTATTAGGAACATTATCAGGTTCTGTTGCTAGATATATGATAGCTAGATTCTATCATCTCCATCAGCTAAATAAAAACACATAATGACATTTTTCCAGGAAGTGGTTTCTGGGGTTTACTCACCTGACTGTAAGCTGCATTATTGTGGCACAGGCCTTGGCAGTTAAGGGTGAATACTCAGAATTATCAACAACTTGCACAGCAAACACATTTTCCTAGTATTCAGTAATGTTTCCCAGTATCACATGTTGGGGCAGAGATGAATGCTCCAAAAATGACACCTTCCATCTCTTTGCATTCCATAAGGTACTAAGGAAAAATGCCTGAAGTGACTTCATTGTAGTTTGCTTTGCTGCCACCATAAACAACATTTCTTGAAATTGAATGAAAATCAGAGTATAGGGAAAATCAGAGTACGGGAATATTACATGGAGATACAGAGAGGTATAGTGTTTGGAATGTTGGATAGACTGCTCAAACCCCTACTTGATGGCAAACTGGGTGACCTTCAGCTGGTTCAGTAGCCTACCTTAGTGGGTGGTTGTGAGGATGAAAGTAGAAGTGAGCCATAGGTATATTGCTGCAAGTTCTTCAGGTAGATTCGGTGTGTACTTTCACTGGGTCAGAAATTGGTCACTTTGAGCCTCCAGATG
>NW_025335268.1:133953167-134118906 GCF_004798865.1 Varanus komodoensis
CATCTGGAGGACTACAAACTGTTCATCTCTATACTGAATGTTAATGGCAGAGAGAATTACACAGTGCTGCTTCTGCAATGATTTATTCTATTGCCAATCAAAAGATAAAATACAAAGTGGATGTTATTTTAAAACAAACACTTTATTGCTTGTATGCACTAAGGTGAAAATTGAGAATTTTCAGTACCTTATGTCTTCACAGGTGCTGCATTGCACACAAAATAGGCAGTACTATTTGGTAGCCATGTCATAGAGACACACACACTGCTTCTTCCTACCCATCCCCCCTTCCTCTGCAGTGCAGTGTGGGATAGGCGCTGCCTAGAATGGGCAGCGCTTTGTCTTACAGTTGCTGATTTTTGTTATATGATCCTTTTGTAAGATGATGATTTAATGCAGGTGGTTTCTATAGAGAAGAATATTTCAGGTCGCTTCTGCCAACTGTAGGTATATCTTTGCTCTGCTACTTTTTCACCTTTCATAGGGGGAAAAACCTGTCACATCTAAGACAGAAATATAAAACATAGAGAATATAGTTAATCAGTCCAAGAGATATGGCTTTTATATAAACATTTTGCAGACTAATCCGCTGATTTATTTGGTTTAAATATCTGTATCATTGGTGATATAAAAACAGAGCCATGGTGAATTTAAAAGACCAAGCACGATAAAAGCAGCTGTGCACTTTTGAAAACCAGGTGAGGTTAAGGAAGAGGTACATCTGGTAGAAAGGTAACTGTGCTTCCCCAAAAGATAAGGACACTGTGTGTGTGACAGGACTGTCTGACTAGAAGGGAAAGCTTAAGTAACATTGGAGCTGGAAAACTGATGCATCCTCCACTTTGGGCCCAGAATAACTGAATAGCAGAGGAGGAGCAAATACTCCATTTAGGCATGAATCTTGAAATGATGCGTAGGAAGAGAGAATTGTTACTGTCTCCTTCTTTAAAATATATGTAGGGGTTTGATTCTTTTGTTGCTTGTCACTTTCTTGGGTCTCAAGGAAAAAAGTAGATGAACTACATTTTTTTAGTACAAAATACAGCTATAGATGTTACAAGATGTCAGTAATATTTATTCAGTAATATGAATTATTTTATTTTATTTTGCACTTAGTCAAACAAATAGGAAAAAAAGAAAAAAACAACTTGTGAAAATATTTTGTACAAATAATGAAAAATTGCCCATGGATTAAATCTCTTTGACCTGGCAATGAAATGTCAAAACCTGGCAGCCATGAATTTCTATACTAGTTCTAGTAGACCTAACAAAAGAGAGGTGAAATTAGTGTTTACCCAAAAAGTGGGGGAAAGTGATGCTACGGAAATAGTGGAACGAGGATTAGAAGGTTGTACAAAGGTTGTACAAGTGAAGCTTGGATGTTGGAGAAATGGGTCACAGGGAGGTAGTTTTTCAGGGGCAAAGGCATGTGTTTCACAGCCACACTGTAGGAAACAGGTGAAAATTTTAGTCGCTTTTGTAACTATCCTTATAGAGCTCTGCAACTTTGGATTTAGCCTAAGTAATATTGTCTGCTTTACATATTTCTGTGGAACCAACATACTTTCAAATACCTGGATAATCTGGATTGCAAACAGAAAATTTACAGAAATGTGAACTAACTTTGCTGGTTACAGAAATTGTAAAAATAGCAAACCTACATTTTTAATGCAAAGTAGGTGGTGTTTTAAATATTCAGCTAATGCTTATGATATCTATTAAAACTATCGGTTAACATTTTTCATTCATTTAAAAGGGAGTTTCCCTGTTGATGTAGGCAGGCTTTATAAGCCTTCAGATTTTAAGCTGCTGTGCTAGTGGTAGTTCTTTAGTAGGAAATGATGCTGAGGACTATTATTCATTAGTCTGAGGACTAAACTAGGCCTGATGCAATTAGAAATTGTGGAAACTTGTTGGTTTGGATCAACTAGGTATAGTAGGGGTAATTTGGTTTGGGACCACATTGGGAAAGGTGGGGTTAAAGGCACTTTAACCCCATCAGGACCCCTGTCTGGATTGCACCCTTTATTACTCTAAACACAGAACAAAGATACCATTTACACAATTGTTGGTTTTCTGAATGTCCTCCCAATTAACTTCGTCCTGAGGATATTTAATGAAGGCTTCCTATTTTTGCATACTGTAATAATCTTTTAAAAGTTATTCAATATAATATTCAGGTTTTATTGGGAACATGGAAACATGTGGTCTCTGTACTGATCTACTAACATAGCTGAAAAAAATAAAGGCTTGATAACAGCTAAAATCCCAGCTGTGACAGAAAGCTGTCAGGAATTCCCTGTTGTCCTGGCCAAGTGGGCAATATCCCACTCAGTCTTTCCCTGATCCTTCGTCTCCAGACAAGACACTGGATTCAGCACGTTTGCCTAAGTTTGAGGAACAAACAAGTTTATTTAAAAAGATAAAATATAGGAGTGGACAGTGCTAAAGCATACAATCTAAAAGGGATTAAAACAAGGCAAAAGAAAGGAAGGAGGGGGAAGGGGGAGTTGGACAGCAGCAACAGTACAGTTTACAGCCAACTAAGACACCCCAATTCCCAGGGCCATGTTGACCCACTTAGACTGGAAAATAACAAAGCTAACCCTAAAGTCCTACCTTCTGCAGGATCAAGATGTGCAGGACATCACAGCATTCCTCAACACACTGAACAGGCAGCATAGCGGAACCTCCTGAAAGAAAAAAAAAAGCCCTCTTTCCTTTCTGGCCTTTATCCCTCCCACAGCCTGGTCAGCTGGGACAGTGACCCATGCCCCTGCCCTTGTGACCAACCATTTACTCCAGGTGCAGTCCTTGCAGTTCTCTCTGGCATCATTGAGGCCATAATTTCTGATATCTCCCAAAGTATATCACAAAGGGAGGAGGATGCCTCCCAAGACCTTGAGCACCAGATTCCCACTAAGCTGGCACCAGGATTATAACATTAACTTTGCTGTGGAATTAACCCTTCCCTTGCTCCCTGGGGCCCAAGAAGCCAGTTCATGTTACACCAGTGTCCTTCTTTTAAGCTTCCAAGAGGAGAGAATTTTATAAATGGAAGCAGGAATGCTTTGTGAAATCCTGTATAAATCCCTTTTATCTAAACTAAAATGTGGATCTGGATCTGGTAACTTACAAGAATTTGCACTTGCCTGACCATTGCAGCGTGGCTGTCAGCATTTTACATATATGAAATATCTATCTTCATTCCTTAAGTTAGGTATTTAATAGGTATTTAAATGCATATTTTGAGATAATTATGGGTAAAAGCAGATGGAATGGAAATGTCCAACTCTGCTACTAGAGATCCATGTAATTGGAGTGTTCAGGATTGGCCCTAGGACCTCCTCCACATTAGGATGGTAGCGTAGCATCTGTATAGCATCTGGAATGTTGCTGTGCTCTTTTTATTATAGCCAGCACCCATACCGCTTGTACTGTCAATGTCAAGCAAAACTCAAAATAGAATTTATTTTCACAACTTGGCCCTAAGTTTAGGCCCTAAGATGAAACCTTAATGCAAATTACTTTTCTATAAACTTCATAGTTGCTGTTTTCTTATGGTTCAATGTAAAACATGTTATGTGTCATAAAAATTGGATACAACAAAAAAGTTGAGGCTTTGTGAGTACTTTATTTCTGTGCCAAGAGAAGAATTTCTGTATAGCAGTGCTATAATACTACTTCCTTTAGTTTGCTTAGCATTTTTGTTCTGTTATGCTCCCTGCTGTTGAATTGTACATTTGTTTCCACAAATCCGTTGGAAGTATGAAACCTGTTTCTCCTCCAAAAATGCATGTGAGTGTAGTTCTGTCTGAATGAATTGGTGTATAACTGTCAGGGGAAGGTAGAGAATGAGTAGTCACTTAGGAAGGCATTCCTTACTATATTCCCATAGCTATTTTATTGCCAACATCTGTTTCTCTGTATTCCACTGTCAAAAAATAAACTTTAGACACATACAAATCTGCAGTATTTTGCTGAAGGTCCATTTTAATGTAGTATGAATGTTGAGTCAAGCCTTTACAGGTGAGATGTGCGCAACTCAAAACTGTTGATTTCCCAGCTTCTATTTGTGTAAGTGGAACTTTAGTGTAAGCCTAATGTCCGACCTGTGAAAAGTGTGTCCATAGAATAACACTTATGTGTAGCTTTTGGCCACTATGTGTAAATGGAAAATAAATTCCATTCAAGACATAGAAATGGATGTTGGATGCAGTATGAATATGTACTCTCTTACTACATTTAATTTCCTTTTTCCTATATGCAAGTCTATGAATATAAGAGCAACTGGTTAATACCTAGGACGTTGAAGGGTACAAATATTTTTGTGAACTTTGTGAAGTTCATTGAGCCCTAACGTACTAACGTATCTTGCTGTAATACAATGCAAAACATGGTTATCTCTCCCCTCTCTGCCATGCTTTCCTGGCAAAGAAGTTATCTAGGCTTTATCTTTAGGTAACTGACAGGCCCACTAGTGTTGTGAAATCCAATTATTCTAATTCTTAAATCTTTGCTGGTTTGCCAAAAAAAGAAAAAAAAGGAGGAAAAAAGATTAAAAATAAGCCAAACTATTGATTACTCATGGTATATCTGAGTAGGATGAATGGTCTATTGTGCTGAGTTGAAATGCAGAGCTGGAATTGCTAGCAACCTGCATTCAGCAAACTGTCAAGACAAGGCTGTCTTGCTTACTAAAGCAGACAAAACCTACCTTTCCTCTCCCAAGTGACAATGCTGAGATGAAGCAACCTGGTCAGAGCAGGAGAATATGAGAAATATGAAAACATTCCTGCCTCCGTACTTATGGTAATACTTTATCTGTTTGATGATCCAAACATGGTCACTTCCATCTCCTTTCCTTATTGTCCTTCTCTCATCCCTCTTGTCCTGTTATAAGCCTTCTGAACAGATACCTTATATCTGTAAAGCAGGGGCAGGAAATACTGAGCCCTCCAGATGTTGTTGGATTGCAACACCCACTGTCCCTGACCATTGGCCATACTGGATGTGGATGATAGTATACTAAAACATCTGGAGGGTCACATAGGACCCTTTCATCCCTTCCATAAAGCAACTCACACAATATTCACAGTGCACATTAGTGGTGAATGGATAGTTCCTTGCAGAAAAACGAAACTGTACATAGCATTTGCACCAATATATTCTGGTAACACTGTGACTGGTAGCTTTTCCATATTCAGTTCCAGAATCAGCCTAGGGAGAGGCTTGTGGTGTATTCAATAGAACGTATTCTGGAGAGAGATTCCTAGCTCTTGCTGTTTTGCCCAAGATAAAGCCAGCTGGCCCATGGCTGCGTGAGACAAGGCCCTCTCAGGATAAATGTTCTCCTTTCCAACCTTGTCCTCAAAAGACTCCCTTAGGCTTGGAGCCAGGTCCTTCACAGTTTCTTTAATGGCCATCATCTATCAATGGAGACATTCTGTGCTGGTTTTCAGGTTGCGAGTAAAAACTACTAATTTTAGCTTGTAAGTGTTTCAGTGTTCTTATAGACTAAGATTACTAAAACATCTTCTTTTGCCATCTATTGCTCCCAGCATTAGACTCTTCTGCAGGGAGTCCTTCCTTCTCATTAGGTGGCCAAAGTATTTGAGTTTCATCTTCATTAATTGGCATACCCTATTGCAATATTCAGTGAAGTGTAAATTTCAAAGGATTATTGAGTACCATTTTATATACTAGTTTTAAAATTGAGCTGTTTGCACCAAAATTCAAACTGAACAAATTTATCTGTCTTCTTGCTCAGGTATACCAACTTTAACATAAAAGTGGTGAAGAAAGGTTTTTTCTCTGTGAATTGGTGCCTATTGTATCCTGCCCTCAGGGTGACATGCATTATACTAATTGATTCATCTTGTCAGGAAAAGATGTCAGCTTTCTGTGAAGGTATACTCAGACAAGTCATTTCTACTGGCACCTACAACAATTTCATGTCCATAGCATCCATAGCTGACATTATTACTAAGACCTGATTCTTTGGCGTTTTCCTTGCTTAATCCATATTATACCCTTTCGCCAGAGGAAAAAAAAGGCTTAAGCTGTGAGATGGTATTGTACACGTTTCATAATTCTATGCATCACAGAGGGACAATTTGGAGACCTTTATTCCCAAAACAGAAATAGCTGAGCAGTATATACAAGTCATAGAAAGTCATGTAAAGTCATCTGCAATAGCTACAATTTTGCTTTTTCAGCTCTGCTATGTTCAGAAGCTGCATTGAGCAATTGTAGACTCTGTTTCACATTTTTTCAGTGCAGTATTAGCTTTTTAAATTAGTGTGTTGACTTGCTTTCCCACCCATTAGAAAAACTAGCTTACATATGTCCATTGAGTGTTCCCACAAAGGGTATTATAATTAAACTGTTTGTATTCTTAGAAAACAAATGCAACACCCATCAAACAACTCATGCAAAAATTCTGTTGTTTTCTAGTATTAGTCATTCAGCAGAGCATAGTGTTTTTAGACAATGTCAGACTGTTTGGCAGTTAGCATAATATAATGTAAGAATGTACAGTGGGAAGTGGTAGGCTTCTGTGGATAGCATCATTTCTTTTAAAGAAGGCTGTGATATTATTCTGCTCCATGCTCTGGGGATGTGTGATTTGAAAACAAACAAAACTTCTAGTCCTAGACATTTTGTACCACTTTATTGCCCAGGGAATGCTAAGAATACAAATCTTCTGATGACAATATTTCATCGTTAGAGGGTTTATGTTATTGGGCTATATAAAATTTCTAGCTTTCAAATGTTTTGTTTTAGGGCACATTTCTATGTATGTTTAGCAGAAAAAGCTTTAGAGTGCCCAGCATGCCCAGGATAGCTGGCTGGGAGTTCTAGGATTTCTTTCTTTCTGACCATGGATAAAATCGAACTCTTACTGAGTTTAATAATTCCACATAAATGCCAGGATCCAGAAGTTGCATTCACTGTTGAAAGCTTGATTTGGTGACAGACGAATCAGCTGTCTGTGTCTACGTGTACTTTGTAACGGGAAGCATTGCTTCATTCAGTAGGGAGAGACGTTTCTCAAATGAGATTCTGCAGTCATAATCAGTAAAACAAGGATTTGTTTTGTTCATTATGATAAGCGCTGTCAAAATGCGTCTTTAGAAGTTTAAAAGTGTTTAATAACTATTTCCTTTCTTTTCCAGTCCCTTAGAGGGAATTTGGGGAGATCTCTAGCAGGTGCTGTCAACACTGATGAAAGATTTTATATGCCAAGGTATGAACTATTTTCATGTTATATGCACATTTGGAATTGCCTTATCAGTATTCTAGTCTTATGCTATCTGCTGTGATGGAGAATAGCTCTTCATGACCTTGGGCAGAGCTTTTATTAGCTCTGATGCTAGCAGCTTTCCGACCACAGATGTCTGGGTTGAAACTGGGTCTTGCACCTATGCAGTATGTGCTCTGTCACTGAATTATGGCACGTTTGTGTGTGTGTTTCATTTTATTTTATTTCATTTCATTTATTTATCTATCACCCTTTTTATCCTGCCACATTAGCTAGGAAGGCTCCCTGAGCTTTTATAAAATACTCTTTTTTAGGAGAAGATGGCTTAAGATAAATTGGTGTGCTAAAAGATTTCTATCTCTCACCACAAGCCTCCCCAAAGTAGCCTTTTTTAAACAATGTAGTTTCTACACTTACTAAAATTTGATATAAGCTATCCCTTTGGTAAACATATTCCTACATCATCCTTTTTTCTCTTTTAATAGGCAATAACAAATGCTCAGAATGTTACTATGCTTCATGGATTTTCAGTCTCTCACTGCTGTCTTGTTTAAATATGTTTGGGTCTTAAGGGTATTTCATTTACAACTTCCTCCTGCCATATCTTCTTGTCTAGCTGTGGCCTCGTACCTAATGCAAACTATTACTGGCTTAGCAGTAAATTAAAGGTGAGAAAGATGGGTAACAGTTTGTAATATGGTTTCATCACACCCGTGTACAAGTATGAATGCACTTGGGGAAAAAGAGCTCCAGAATTAGTGAATACAGGCTGCTTTAACATTTGATATATACATTATGTATCCAGTGGTTCTATATGGAATAAGTACACTCTGGTAACAAGCCAACCTCCAGTGATATACCTGCCTGGTAACTAAAGAGGGATCCACTAGCTATATGCAAATTATTGCAACTCAGATATTGCAACTTAACTGTTTGTTTGGTTGATTGCTGTACTGCAATGGCTATTTATACAATCAGAATGATAGAAGAAATTATCTAGTCAGGCATACTAATGCATAAAGTCTTCTATGGCTGAGCACCCAGATATCTTTTATGAGCCTGCCTTGCTGATTGTAATTTTGAGGCTCTGTTTCATGCCCCACCATCAGGAGTGTCTTGGTTTGTGGTACTGCAAAACAGGGACTCTTCTGTGGTAGCACCCTCATGATGGAATTATCTCAAAAGAAAAGTTAGGCTAACACAATCTCTGAACTGTGCATGTTGGAAATGCAGTGCAGAATTGCCTGTTGTAATGTGTAAACCTGGCCATTGTTTAGTATAGGACTTTAGGGCACCCTACAAACACTCTAAAGTAGATCACTACATTTATTTTGTAGTTGGTGAACTTAGCCTGAAGCTGGAGTAAGGTGAAATTTGAACCAACCCTATTATTCTAAGGCTATTATAGGGTTAATTCAACCCTATTATTGTTGCATGACTTCTTGAGTATAAGCTCTTGAAGTGTTCACTTTGCAGTCTTTTTGTTTCACTTTGTGATCTTTTTATTGCAAGGTGAAGAACTTTTTATTTTTCTAAGATTTTAATGCTTCAATCCTATATCAACTAACTTGGGAGTGAATAATCTTAAAACTTGAAATCTTAAAGTCTTTGAAACTTTTGGTGCTGTGGTAAATTTGCTACATTGATTTTTTCCTCTGTTGCAGGTTTCATGCTGTATTAGTCTTATTATCTTGATTATTTGATGGTTTAAATTGTTGTTTTACAGCACCCAGAGAACCTTTTGTTGTTCATAGCCTTAGTAGATATACTTAGTACACTTCTGAAATAAAATTCTGGACTTTACTGGTAGTTGCTGACTAGTCAGTTTCTGAACTTTCAGCACAAACTCTGCTATCATGGCCTCAGGCAAACCACTTAAGATTTTGTGCATACATTTATTCAATACAGAATGAGTATCATTGACCTATATCCCAAGGCTGAAAATTGACTCAGTGCTCTAAGGATGTTTGAAATTATTCAATTTCTATGCAATTATGTTGCATGGAGACTTTTAAAAATAAGACTGAGACTTTTAATATAAGGTCTTACACTTTGGCCAGCCTTTCCTGCTCAAAAATTTATGGAGGTTTTCCACATTTCTAAAAGTGTATTAAAATCATGGATTGATGAACAGCGTGCAGCTCCTTACCAGAGGGTGTCACATTATTTAGCCTGAGCAGTAAATAAGGCTAAACCCTCACTCCGGCTGCAGTGGGAATGATAATTGTTTTATGACCTGTGCAGTCTATCTAAAATGAGATTGTATAAAACTGGCACAGAATCTGGCCCAAGTGCCTGCTGACTAATCAATAAGAAACCTAATTTAACCAATGGGAGATTTAAAGATTATATCAATGAACATCATGACTCTTCTATCCATTTGATACAAATGGGAAAAGCTGTGGCTATTCTGTGTTACATTTACACTTGGATACTTTTGGCTCAATTTTGCAACTGATAAACTGTTTCAGATGTCAAACTGCCAAAGATATTATGGATGCATTTGACCTAATAATGTGAGATATGAATTAATTATCTTCCTACAAATTAAGACATGGTTGGGTGCCTGCTGAGGGCCCACACCACAAAGACAGTAGTCCCCTGGAGTTTGTTGTGCTTTTTCCCCATTGCCTCTTTTTCTTTCACCTGCTTCTCATACCCAGATGGTGGTGGTGAGAAGAGCAGTGGATACTACTGCCTGCCTGCTCCCTGGCTCTCTATTTATTAAGCAAATGTTAGCAATGCTTAAAAAGAGGAGGAGCAAGAAAAGGTGAGGAAAATATCACTGGGAAAACCTGGAGGAAAGGTGCCTATTGAGGGTGTCTGGCCAAAGGTCATAAAAATCTGGAGCTGGCACCATTGTAAATACAGCTCCTTCCCCCCTCCATTCTTGGTGTGCCTTTCAAGTCCTTTGTTTATTTGGCCACAGATAACCTGTGCAGCAACATGTAATGCCTCTCAAATAGATGAATTATGACATGCTAATGAACTGGGTAAGGGAGTGGGAAAACAGCAGAAGGAAAAATAAGACACAAGAAACAAGGAAATACTTCTGAGTTGCACTGGTTGACATTAGTGTGCGCACACGTATATTAAACTGCATTGTACAGATAAATAACAAAACTGGGAATACCTCTTTGAACCTAAGACCAGGAATATGTACACCTAAGGCTACAACAAACAATTGCACATGTCCTGGTATTACCAGCATCCATAGTTCCAGAAATGAAGCTGAAGCATTCGCATCACCCACTTCACTCTAGTGACATTCCTAGCTTAAGCCAATTGTGGCAAATAGCTGGCTGAAAATGTGGTTGAAAGTACACCTGACCAACCTTCTCATCATGGTTTTTTAGTTTTTATTTTGCCAAAAGAAGGATGGCTTAGGAACAGGATAGCAAAGTATATAGCAGTAGGAAAAATAGATTCGTGGTAAGTTAATGTGGAAGAAGAAAACTACTGAGCATGTGCACCTTTTCTCTGGTACCATTCCACTTCCCTGCCTGCCCTCATAGGAGAACGTGGTTGTAGTTGACTGTAATGCAGATGGCTTTGAACTGGTTGCTTTGCTTCCTCCTGCCCAAGTGGTGGTACAAGAAAAATAAGCCACCCTTCTGAAAACACAATTGGTTGAGATGATGTGATAGCCCATTATAGCTGATTATCCATGATGGATTGTTATGTCATTTAAGTCACTGTGTGTGTGTGTGTGTGTGTGTGTGTGTGTGTGTTGGTTTATTGCCTTAAACACATGTACTGTGTAAGGCTATGGCAGAAAACCTTCCTGTCACCTTGCAAGAAGAGAAGCTGAAAAATGCGATAAAACATTGGTTTGGGAGTTAGAACACATTTTATGACTGCTGGATAATACTATTTTATTACAACATCTGTAAGTGATGCATTTGGCTTTAAAGGTTAAAGTAGATATTCAGCAATTTTAAGTTAGACTAACATAAAAGTATAACAAAACTTTAAAGAATTAATTCTTGCTACCTTGTTTGGCTTGGATCTGGCAAATCCAGACTCCTTAATTTTTGTGTTCAATTCCCTTCATTTGATTTTAAACCATTTTCAGAATTTTCTTTGCAAACATGAGCCTTGATGTTTCCCTTTTAAAGGGAAGTACCATTTTGGATGTTCAGGCCCTTGACTATTGTTTTATTATCAAAATTATATTCCACCTTTCTACTAAAAATGGCACTCAAAGTAGTAAAACCATAATAAATAATGCAGGTAAAAGTAAAGCATAAGAAGTTAATTAAAAACAGTAGTAAAAGGAAATAGACTGCACCCAATCAGTTAAAACTTCCTTCAACAACAAACCAGTTTACACCCAGGTTGCTGGAATAAAATTGCCTTTTCCTCCCAGCAGAAGGATAAAATATAAGAAGCCAACCAAGATTCCACTGCAGAGAGTTCCAGAGGCTGGGACGGCCTACTGAGAAGACTGGAATTGTCATTTGCCCAGCACAGGCTATTTGAGAAGAAGTGCTGGCTTAAGTGTTGATTGACCCCTATAGGTTGTTCTGCCATGCTCCAATACACTCTCCCAGACATAGCAGGTTTACACCAGAGATGCAATTGCAGAATGGGAGGATATTTTTCCAGGGAAAATACTCCCCTTTCATCCTGTGTATTACATGTACAGCAGCCGTTCCCAAACTGGTGCTCTCCAGATGTTTTCCGCTTCCTATCGGCCATGATAGCTCAGGGTAATCAGAGCTGTGGGCTAATACTTCAAGGGGGCACCTTGTTCAGTTCCTGAACAAGAAGCTTTCTTAACATTTCTGAAACAAAGTCTCCTCATTCATCTGAAGAAGTGGGCTCTCTGCCCATGAAAGCCTATACTTTAATATATTTGTTAACATATTATGGGTCTTTAGGAGATTACTCCTCTGAAATTTATTATGCCACAGAAACCAAGATGCATTAGTTTTGTTCTTGAAAATGCTTGTCACTTTTGAATCAATTCAATTAGGACCTTGCAATTGAAAAGCCACTTTGCAATTTGGTATCTTTAAATACTTTTCCCCCTCTCTTTGAATTGGCAGACCCTTTGACCTTTTGTCCACATACCTCAAGTATTTCTTGTTTAGATAACATGCATTTATATACAGATTTATGAGAACTACTGTGAGCCATCTGAGACTTTTGTGGAGTGCAGATTTGATATTACTGCTTTTCTGAAGTGCCCATCAATCAAGTAATCGGCTGTAATTGGGAAAAGAGAGGCATGTGATTAAAAAAAATGCATTACTGTCTCACCCAAACATTCTTAAACCTTGTCAATCCCCAGGCAAGTGTTTAAATGAGTTTCTGACAGTCCAGATGAAAGCTGCTCTGTTTTTCTGGTTTTTGAGGGACCAAATAAATAACTCCATGCCAATGTGACTCTGCTAGACTTGGGAAGAATATCTCAGCTGGATGGCCAAAGAATCCTCTGTACTCCCTGTATATGTAAACAAGAGATGAGGATGGCCAGGCTGAAGACCTTCCAAAAAAGTGAATTGACGCTGTGAAATACCTTCGCCAGGCCCCCTGACAGTTCTGCCTGAATGCTGTGGATATGCTTGAGCGTTCTGCACCTGCTCTTATAATGTTTATCATTTCTGCCAAAAGCTTTATAGCAATTCCTTAATTAAACTTTTCGACATCCCTGTGCGGAAATGAAGCCAGGTGGTGGTATTCTGTGAATGCAGAAGCTGAAGCTTAGAGCTGCAATTGCAAAAATTAAGTCCTGCTCCATCAGATCAGTGGTTTGGTTACAATGGCACCAATGCCCTCATTTGTATGTCCTAGATCCACTTTCCCCTGGCACATTCCAATACCCAAGCTGGATGGAAATGATGGGAGCTTCTGCCCAACAAAACTGGAAGGCAACAAGTTGTGCCTTTGTAGTGTGTTGCATTTGTCTCTCACCCATTTTTTTTGCAATATGAGCAAGTGGCAAAGGCTGGGAGGTGACAGCATGGTGCTGGAGGAAGGAGCTCTGTGCCAAGCAGCCTGTAGGGAGTGAGAAAGGTGACTGCTTTGGGCATTCATTATTAGGACTGCTGGCTGGGTTTCAGAAGAATCAGAATGAGAAGCAGAACCAGGGAGAGTTTGGGAGCTTGGGTCATGGCGAGGCACTGAGATTAAAGAAGCAGAGGCACTTATCTCAACGCCAGAATACCCAGGTGGGCAGCCAGTTCCTGGATATAAGCAAGATGTACAACTGGCAGGAGGGGCATTTCTTAGACACAGGCCAAGCAGCCCGAAGCTCTTGACACCATGATGTAGTGTCAGCAGAGGAGGGCAGCCCAAATAGAGGGTCGATGTGCAGAGAAGAGGCATGCTCACTTTCGGAAGGCCCCTCCTGAAGAGATGGGGCCAGGCATACTCGTAAGGAGAATTTGTGGAGGCGATTACTACATTGGGTACAACAAACTGCTGTGGGCATGCTCAGATTCGTTATGGGTGATTTGTGCTTTTGGTCAATAAAGGCTGCTTTGCAAGGAAGATGATATGTGGGTTTTGAATGTTCAAAGGAGGAACCCTGGCTCACCACACAGCCTACCCTATGTTCATTAAGCTCACCTGTAGTCTTCAGTTGTGATGGAACATGCTTTCCCCACACCAATGTTGAAGAAAGATTGATTTGCCGGTCTTCTTTGTCTTCATCGTCTTTTTATTATTACATTTCTATACCACCTGTAGCTAAAAGTTCTAGATTAAAATATTAACAAGAATCAAAGATTAAATAAAGTAGCATAAAAGAACATTAAAAGACAATAAAAAGACCTGACCAAGAATAAAAGAAGGTACCGGAATAATCATATCAGTCCTCAAAGAGGGCTGCCTTAACCTGGCACCACAGAGATGGCAAATTGGGCACCAAGTGGGCTGCAGCATGTAGGCTGTTCCAAAGAGGGATGTCACCACATTCACCCGGTGTTTGTGTATGGAATAGGGAAGGGACACCAAGCAGCAAAATGTATTTGGCTGACCCTGAATAAAAGGAATTGTGCAACAAGTTTTGTCTAAAAAGCGTGTGACGTGTATATTGACTGTAAAAATGCCATATCTGATCCAGGTTGCAGTGCAGTCCTACTGTGGCCACACAAATTTTGAAGATCAGGCCTAGATCCATGCAAATGTGAGCTCAGATGCAAAACATTAGCTAAGACATGGCCAAAATCTAGAGTTTACCTAAGCAGTTTTTCCTCAAATGATAGATTGCTATGCTTTTGCATCTCTCACTAATTTCAGAAATGGTTTTGTGTAACGTGGGGAGGAAAGGACTACTGATAGAAAATAAGCAAGCCTAAGAAGCTTTCTTGTGGACACACAATTAGTTTCATATTAATTAATGCCCTCTGATTAATTCTTGGGCATTTCTTCTGGAGAGTGCTTTTTATGTTAGTCTCTCTCAGCACTTATGATTTCCACTGATGTGTTTTGTCAAACAAATATTTATGACTTGAATTTAAACCCTTTATCAATGGGCAAAACTGGCAGTTTGTTCAGATGAATGAATGAAGGATTAAATAATTTTTTAGATGTGTATACCAGTAATGCCCATCCCCAAAATTCTTCTCTGTTAGCAGGATATTTTACTATCTACTTAGTATTTGTCTCATTTTTACTGAGGGTCAGGCTCAAATAGATGCTTGACACAATTTCTCCAAAGATGTCTCCTTGGCCAAGAGTGCCCCCCCCCGCCCCGATTTCCCAGTCCCCAGTACTACATCCTGTGTATACCACAATGGCAAGCTAGACAGACAGCTATTCAGAAGATTCCTTTGCAAGCCATTCTTTCAACAAGGACCAATGTGGTCATTGTTCAGAACTTCAGCACTCTTTCCATAGCTGCCAGCCAGCAGAGTAATTGGCAGAGCAGTTGACTCAAATGCCTGCACAACCAGAGAATTGTTACCCTTCTCGTGACCTACTAACTAAATGACTCACAGACTAGAACACCAGTGAAACACTTGAGCAATTGCAGTTGTGGGCATTATCAGTCTGCAGGCATCTATACATGCAGCTAAAGGGAACCACTGCCACAAATAGATTAGATTTGATCTAGGTTATTTGTATTGCCTACTCATACATCAAGGTTTTGTTCCTTATGAAAACTTGTTCTGGAATGGCAGCATGGGTTGTGTTAAGATGGAAAGAGAAAGGTTACTACCATTTTCATTTTTTTTTTAATGTTTAAGAGTTTGGCAGCAGTTGTCACAGTCTTTCCTTGTGAGGAAAGAGTAGTGCCTCTTACTTGAGACTAGATTCATCAGCAGCAGCATAAGTGCACGTGCCTACATATTATGAGGTGATTTTGAAGGCTGTTCTGTGTGTGAGAGATACTATGAATCTAACTTTTGCATGACATATTCATCAGATGTATGTGCTATAATGTGGACATAAGTACATATATATCATAAATACATGGAGAAGGTTCTTGTGGTTTACAGAGTGGGCAAAAAGCCTCAGAGGAGTCACACAGTGAGTTACATAGTGAATATTGTTGAAACTGCAAATGAATATAGAATCAAATCAGATTCCAATAGCTGTTGGTGTGATGTACTTCTCTCAAGGTACCAATGATTATGTTGATTAATGTATTTCATTTTTGTACTGTCCAGTAGCAGAAGCTCCATGGGAAGTTCACAATTGTTTATAAAAACATGAACCACGATACAATGAAACTGCCAGAGAGCATTGGCCATGGGGCAATATAGAAAGAAAATAAATAAAGCAGCATATTTTTTCCAGTATTCAAAATGAAATGTAATTTGCAATTACAACAAATAGCAGTTATAGTTTGACTAGTTAAAATGTAATTTGACCAGTAAAACATTTTTAATTCAGAACTAGACCTGTTAAGTTCCATTACATATCTAGGAAAAACAGACTGTCTTATCCTGGCCCCCAAATTATGGTAAGGTTGGGCCTCAGTGGTGACATCATTCCATTGTTGGAGGGGCACCACCTTGTTGCCAGCCTCTGAGTTTCTCTTGCAAGAGGCACTCAGAGGAAGTCCTTAGATGTTAATCTTATTCTCCAGGTATATTCATCTTGGAGAAGAGATCACACCAGATATTCCAGTCCCAAGACCAGGTATAGATTTATAAAGTAAATGAATAGGTGTAATAAAATCAGTTGCATAAAGAAACACTTCAAGCTTTCTTTTGTAAGAAAGAAATTTCAAGAAATGTTGATTCTATGTTCCCCTGTATCAAATTTGTTTTTATTCACTCATTCTGTATTTTCACCTAGGACTTTCCTTTTGAAGCTTATATTTGTTGGAGCAATGTAGATTCATGGTCTGCTACAGACAACTGACATATTTCCCCACCAGTTTAAATCTCTTTTCATAAAGACTAATCTTTTGGTCTTAAAGTCATTGCAGAAAGTCATTCATGGCAAATGATGGCATATATCCCATTAGAAATGGACAAGTAAATGAACCCGTGATGGTATGACTGATGATATACGGCCCCTTGATAAAATAGACACAAGAATGGAATTGGCAATACATTGGCAGCAAACAATCTTTCTAGCAAAGAACACTTTGAATTGGAAGTTTGTTATAGGAAAGGAAAAGTCTGAAAGAAGGAAGGTTTATTGTTCAAGTTGAACGATAGATCCTCACTGAGATGAAGAACCTACAGCTAAGAGCTAAGAGCTGTAGGTGGCAAACTCTTTTGGCTGGGCCTTGGTAATGCTTGGTTTCTGCCATGGTCTTGTCATCGAGAGCCAGTGTGGTGTAGTGGTTAAGAGCATGGGACTGGGACTCAGACGGTCTGGGTTCTAGTCCCCGCTAAGCCATGGAGTCAACTGGGTGACTTTGGGCCAGTCACAGACTCTCAGCCCAACCTACCTCACAGGGTTGTTGTTGTGGGGATAAGATGGAGGAGGAGATGTAAGCTGCCTTGACCCCTTTGTAGGAAAAAGGCAGGATATAAATCGAAAAATAAATAAAATAAAATAAATCTGTCTGGTTTTTTTCACTTCCATTAGTAGATATTGGGGTTTTAAGAATGCCAGTTGTTGGTCTTTGTCTGAAGAACAGAGAAGATGTTCATATGGCTTGGCTGCATATAATAGATAATGTGTCATGCTGTGGGTGAGGTATAGGCAACTTCTTTTGGGCACCATCACAACTGGATGCATTGTGGAGAAAAACATCAACCTGCTGCCACCAGCCATCTTTATTTCCTGAGACTATCTCTAAACCCCATGTGTAACCCAGAAACCTTAATAGGAAATGAAGCTAGGAGCAGCTGGAGGCCCTCACTTTCTTTTAACCAAGCAATCCCAACTGCTCATAATAAACTGTTAGTTTGAAAAACGGTACTAACAAAGAGACCTGAGAAGGCACTGGTACCCACAGTCACTGTACTGACTACCTCTACTCTGGATGTCAGCTGAAAGTACATAGGGATATGTAGGAATTGATTGTTTTGTAGTACAATGTTCCACTTAGTTGTATCACATAATCCAGAAAGTACCCTACTTTCCACAACTGCAACAGTCACTGAAGTCCTATTTTACTTTGGCTCATGATCACTTCTAGCTAAAGTTACCAGAAGAGAATAACATCACAGTGGTCAAAAATGGATTTTGGGATATAGCTTTTCCTTCTTATATAGACAACTTTTTCACATAAAGATTCTGGTGACAACAACAGATGTGAGAGTAATGGTTGTGAAACTCAAACATTTTTGATAAAGCTTGATTGTGATCACTCCAGAAGAAGTAGGCTTCTCTGATTCTGTAGTTTTTGCTTCTCTGAATCCTTCCTTGGGAGCAAAACTATTAGGGGAGGTCTGAAAAGATAATTAGCAAGTGATGTCATCGTTTGGCCAGGCTCTGTTGTTGGGGCAGCGAAGACTGGTTTATAATGTCAACACTGTTAAAATGTTTATCATAGGTTTTGTCATTTTCCTTATTTGTCGAGTAATCCTGAAGAGAATGAACGATTTTCTGGTGCAGCTTAGAGAGTAGAGAGATTTCCATAAAAAGGCAGAGATGTTGCTTTGAGGAGCAGAAAGGTTTCTGAGTTGGCAATAGCAAGTGAGGCCTGACCTTTTACAAAGAGAAAATATTGACCTAAATCATTCCTTTTTGGGAATGGGAAAGTAATCTCGGTCTCTTGAAACTTACTACTATAATTTTTTTGCTTAATTGCACATACTTTTGTGCAATTGAGTGTGAAAAAACAAATTACATTAGCAAGTATTAATGTGTTTGAGGACTGAATTTTAAGGAGGGCCTCCTTAAGCAGAGTTTGCATTTAGCTGCCATATGTGTCATTACTGCAGATTGTACCCCATCAGAACAGTGTTGAAACACTTTGTATTATATAACAGAGAAGGTAATTATTGCATTATTTCTTTGTAAATTTCAGGAGGCTGAGTGGGTCTTTCAGTTCTTTGGTTTTTTTTTCATAGCAACTTTTTGCTCTTTAATTTATGACATAATTCATCCAGTTTTCCTTTCCTTGAAATTCAGCCTTTTAGGAAATCTACTTTCCTCCTAACTCCAATATTTTGGAAAAAAGTTGCTCAGTTTGAAATTTCATAGATGAAATGGCCTGGTTCAAACTTCTTTCATTTTTCAATTCAAAACAAAATTAAACAAATGAACAAACAAACTAGAACAGAACAAAACAGAAGAGAAGAGAAGAGATAGAAACAAGAAAACAAAGCCTTGAACTTAACAAAGACTATTACATAAATATCCAAATAGCAGCATAAATACAAATCAATCAATTATGCATAAGCTTCAACAAAGGCAGACCTATATGTGTGTGTGTGTGTGTGTATGAATTTTTAAGTAAGGCATAACCAGATGTCTGGTGAAACTTCAGATACTGACTCTAGCGCAACATTCTGTCTCGAGCAGATAAAGTTTGGATCAAATATTATTATTATTATTATTATTATTATTATTATTATTATTATTATTATTACATTTCTATGCCGCCCCTTGCCGAAACCTCGGGGCGGCTTACAACATGATAAAATACATTGAAATACAATATTCCTGTTCTCTATTCCATTCTTCCGTTAGAATCCAGTGTATCATAATTACCCATAGATGATAGATATTTATAGACATGGAGCATGTGTTGATGCAACTGATCAGCCTTAATAAGCATTTCAAATAACTGAAAATGTTTCAGGGACAAGCCCAGAGTCTAGCAAATTGTCCAGTATTGCCAGTCACCTATTGCAGGCAAATCATATTTGGCACTTAAACCACAGAATGACAAACTCATCTAATTGATCCAAAATAAAAATAAATTTGTCAGTTTAAATTTGCCATAAAAACAATTTTATAATGCATTTTAAAATCTGGATTTTTCCATAATGTCAATTTAACATGTGACAGTCTGGTTCAGATTTAACAATCCGGGTCCAATTTAAGCCATGATTTCTCAGACTAGGATAGGCCTCTGCCTTTCTTATCCCATTTTCCCCTAGTGTGCCTACCTTCAGCAAAGCTAATTGAGTTTCTTAAACCAGTTTTCTCTGACATTTAGACTATACTTTAAGGGCTTCCTCCAAATCAGGATCTAATCAAGGTTTACATGCCTATTTCTGGGATTCTATGCACCTCAATGAAACAATACTTATAACAATATATTAAAGAAGTACTTCAACTGCTGTTAAAACTACTGTTTTCAGGGTTTTGATTTTGATGCTGTGATCACTCACAGCATCCTGTGGTCACTCACACAGAACAATAAATATTCGTCTGTTTATGCTAGGCTTTTGTTTGCATAACTTAGACATAAGCCCTATTGCAGTGATGGGGAATCCCAAGTGAGCAACAAATCCAGCCCTCCTGGTATCTTAGCCCTCCTCTACCACCAAGTTTCCCCAGATTTCAAGAAAATAAAAACATAAAAAGAAAAGCTTTGGTGAGAGGAGGAGAACAATTTTCTGACATGGATTTGTAGGAGTCATTTCCAATAAATGCGTATGAAGTGTGTGTGTGTACACATGTGCACACAGTTCTAGACATTGCTAAAATTTATAGTTAAAAGAAGCATTAGCGGGCTTAGATAGACCCTTCTTAAAGAGATGCCATGTTATTCAGGAAACCCAGAGCAAGAGATTTTGCTGAGTAAGGCATAATCTGAGGTCCATTGAAGCTTCAAATATCAATACTAAAATGGCAATTCACTGCTTGGATTGAATAGGACATTCCAATTCCTTTTTTCGTTCCTGCTTAAGATCCTGTATATTAATCAATAATGCATGTTTGTAAAAATGGATCATGGTTCAATATGACTGATCAGCCTCAATAAGTGTTTCAGGGAGCAAAAGAAAATATGCAGCTGTAAAGCTGCAGGTCCAACCCTAACAGATATTGCATTGCAAGAGTTGCCATTCAGGTGTAGCAGGCAAATCATACAAATGCAGTTTCCAGATGGGCCCTCCTCCAAGCACTGACCAGACTGGCTTTTCTTCAATTTGGTGGCTGTCTCATGTGCCTTCAGATCATATCCTGGGACTCAGACAGATGGAAAATCTCAGATCAAAGGGCCAAATTCAGCCTTCCTGGCTCTCCAGTCTGGCCCTTCAAGTGTTCCTCAGGTGACCACACCTGCTTTCTTGGTCCCATCCTACCATACCCTCTTCCTCCAACTTCCAATTATTGGGTGCTGCTTTTTCGTCCTTTCTAAAAAGTTGAAATGCCCCTCCGAACCAATTTCCCGTCCTGGCTACAATGTGATTTTTTTTTTTGCAATTTGAGCCCATCTCTTTTGCTTTTGGCTCTTCTCAACCTTGGAATGCAGCCTTTGAGAGCTTCTGCAGAACTGAACTCAGACCCTCAGGCTGAAAGAAGTTCCTCACCCCTTCCCTAAATTAGACTTTATGTCAGTAACTGGTTATAGGATTTCATCCTTACTCATATTTATTTTTGAGCTGCTGTAAGGCTCAATGAAACAATTATTGCCCACTCACCCACACGCATCTATATAATCCTTAGACTCCCTTTCCCATTATTTTGTGGTAGAGGTAATTAGTAGTCCTCTACCCCAGCAGTGAGCCAGGACTCTGTGTGTGCGCTACTTGCATGTCTGCTGTCACCACAACTAGTTAGGACTTTCAGGGAATTACCTGCTTCTGCAGTAAGCAGACCAAATGGGGGTTCTGGGCTCATTACAGATGTTGGGGGAGGAATTTAGATCCCATTGCACTCCTGGTTGGCATTGTTGGGCATTTAATGGAATCTGAAATAAACTTGTAATTGCTCTCCAGAATAAAAGAGCCATGTTTGGGGTGGGTGGTTGTATCATTCATCCGTCACTACTAGTAGCAGCTTGATCTATACTGTTTCTGTTATGCAAAGGAGTTTTTAAAAATAGGCTGCACAATCAGTGTCTTGAGGATGGTTCATAATAGTAGCAAACTTTTTTTAAAAAAGCACTGAAAGACAAATTCTCTGTGAAGATTACACATACCAGATTAGACTTCTTATTTATGTACCCAGGCATTCAAGTAAAAATATGCTTTATTGAATGTGACATACTGGTCTAATTTGGGGGTGGGAAAAGGATGGAGACTGGTATGCCTTTCCCTAGTGTTTGATTGTATTTTCCCCTCTTTATTGTTTTTGCTTTCTCCTGTTTGCTTGCTATTAAACCAGCTGTATGCGTGGAAAACTGGGTTGCTATTGTGAGTTGCATTATGAAAAGCAATAACACTGTTGAAACAAAGATTCAGTTTCATACTAAGAAATACCATGCAAAGACCTGTTGAAAGTTTGTGAATCTAGCGAGTTGAAATGTGTAGGCAGGAACTTGTAGAATACACAGGCAATTCTTTAGCAGATACTGAAACACTGTGCTGGAGTATTTTGTTAAAAAAAGATGTGTATTTTGCTTTTCTCATGGTTATTTCCATAGCATTTATATATCTTTTGCAATATTGCATGTGGCCTTTATCTGTTGTCCATACACTGTTTAACATACCTGCAAATTTTATACATTTTTTTCTTCTCCTCTGCCTGGTATAAGGGTTTGTTTGTTTGTTTCCTATGCTTACTATTTGGCACATAGGAAGCTTCCTTATACTGTCAGACCATCAGTCTCTCTAGCCCACTATTTTTGATACTGAGTGGCAGCAGCTCTCTGGGGTTTCACACTGGAGATTTTCCTACCCTACCTGCAGATGCCCAAAACTGAACTTTGAGGCCTTCTGCATGAAAAGCTCCCACTGAGCTACAGCCCCTACCTAAATATCTGTTCTGAGTCAAAACTTGGTAGCAGCAGCTTTGGCAGCAATTACTCTTGCAAGTCTTTTTGGGTAATTCGCTAGCAGCTTTGCACATCTAGTTACTGAAATGTTTGCCCGATCTTCCTGGCAAAACTGCTCCAGCACTGTCAGATTGTATGGGAAGCACTGGTGGACAGCAGCTTCCTACAGATTCTCAACTGGATTGAAGTCTCAGCTTTAACTGGGCCATTCTAAGAAATTCAGGTTCTCATTTTTAAAGCACTACATAGTTACTTTGGCTGTGTTTTTAGGGTCACTGCTCTGATAGAAGGTTGAACCTCTGCCCAGGTCCCTTATGGACTGAAACAAATTTTCCTCCAGAATTGCCTGGTATTTAGCTCTACCTATATTGGCCTCGAACCTGCCTGGCTTCTCAATCCCTGCAGAGGACAAGTATCCCCACAATGTATTGGTGTCATGACTATGCATCTCTGTGGGGATGGCATTCTCAGGGTGGTGAGCTTTATTGGCTTTGCACCATGCATAGTATTTTGCAGCAAGATCAAAATGTTGAATTTTGCTCTTATCAGACCAAAAATTTTTTTCCATGTACTCGCTATGTTTCAAACATGCAACTTTGTGCACTCCAAATAGGTATTGATATGGGTTTGTTTCAGCAATTGCTCTCTTCTCACCACACTTCCATAAAGCCCATTTTCTGTGGTGTGTCTGTGTGAGAGTTGGGCTTTGGATGGATTCTCCCATCTCATATCTCTTCAGATCTCTTGGAATTGCTGTTGGTTTCTTGGTTTCATCTCTGATTAATGCGTTCATTACTCAGTCACTGAGTTTTGGTGGATAGTCTTCTTTAAGGAGACATCAAATCACTCAATCCTAAAGGAAATCAACCCTGACTGTTCTCTAGAAGGACAGATACTGAAGCTGAACCTAAAATACTTTGGCCACCTAAAGATAAGGAAGGACTCTCTGGAAAAGACCCTGATAGTTGAAGGCAAAAGGAGAAGAGGATGGCAGAAGATGGGGTGGCTGGATGGTGCAGAAGGCATGGTGTTGGGTGGACTCTTGTGTGGTCCATGGGGTTGCAGAGAGCTGGGCACAGCTTTGCAACTGAACAAGAGAAGACTTCTCTAAACAGAGTCAGACTTAAGCCATATTCTTTCCATTTTGTAAGAATGGATTTAAGCCTTCTTATCCAGCTCTGCACAGCTTAGTTTGAAGATGTGTTGATAGCTTCTTGGTCTTAATGATGCTGTTTGCCTAGATATGCTTTCCCTCAAACTCCATAAGCAGTTGTATTTAATAAAAATCATGTGGCACTGGAGTTGCACACAGGTGAAATCCATTTAGGTACATATACTATATGACTTCTGTAGGTAGTGGGCTATACTGGAGTTTCTTTAAACATGTCACAGCAAAGGGAGTGATTACTTCTTTTTTATGTCAGTGCATCACACACATGGGTTTACACCAGTGCAGAGCCTGTTGTTGGGAAGCTTCTATAGCTAAGCATTTGATTAGGCAGGAACCGCTCCCTTTCCAGGAATACGTGGCCCATTCCTTCTATTCCTTTTTGACTGCCATAGCATCGAGTTTGGGAAGTGTGTCTCCCCTCAACTTTTGAGTATACTGACAAGTAGCAGCTTGTTTTTGCTTACTTAACTTTTGTGCCACAATAAAAAATATTTTGTACCTTCACAGTGTTGAGAAACATGTGTATATCAAGTGCTAACAGTGCCAGTCAAGAGCATTTCAGTTCCAGGTTGTTATATAAAAAGAATGTGGAAAAGTCAAAGGGGACTTTTAAAGGCATGCTAATGATAACCTGTACAAGTGAATGCAGAGACATGGCAGCAATGTGAGGAAAAGCCATGCTAGTAACTGTTAGTAAAGGTTAGTAACTGTTCGATATGTATTCTGCCATACAGAGAAACCTTAACTCTTATTATTTTCTTCTCCTTTTCAGATTGTCAGTATTTCAATAGACCACATCATGCGTGAGTACAAGCTAGTGGTCCTCGGCTCAGGTGGTGTGGGGAAATCTGCCTTGGTGAGTTGCACCATCATGGTGATAATGATTACAATAATAGCCATTATCTCTTTTTAAAGAGTTAGTCTTGTCATAAAGGGTAGTTCTGGAATCTTCAAGCCTGGCTCTTTCTGTAGTTACTAGTTCAGATGTTTACATTTCAAGCATTCTGCAAATGATACTTAGTTCTTCCTAGCTTGGAGTTATTCTAGGAACAAAGAATGGTACAAGTTTGAGGTTAATAATTATTATTTTCTTTGTTTAGGGTTAGGCTAAAACCTCTCTCAGATTATATGATCAGAAAATCTGTCTTCTGTCACTGGAATATTTAAATCAGGGGTATCCAGTTTTCATTTAGACTGTTTTGTTCTCAAAAGTGGTCTGGGGTTTGTCTGCCTTCATAAATGTTATGTTGTCTAGTAGTAATGACTTATATAGCTATGATTCCAAATTGTGACAATATGTGCTTAATGTAGCATCATGTGCAACATACACGAGTAGTTGATTACCTGTACCTTGGGAAAGAGGAAACTATTTCTTCTAGGTTTCACTTTGTGCAAAGGTGTTACCTTATCTTGATTAAACTTTGGGAGAGGCACTAGGACCAAATAAAATTTAGCTGGAGGCTACAGATGGCCCAGGATAAACCAGTGAGCCATTTCTAATTTAGGCCAGTTTGTCTATGTCTACAGAGTGGTTCAGAAACTCTTCAGCTAAATTTTGGGGATGCAGCAGGAACATTCCACTGGCAAGGGGTTGTGCCTAGAAACAAGTGGGGTAGGACCAAAATACAAAACACCCAGCATATTTTCTCTTAAAGTTTGTACTTTAAGTACAAACCTAAATCTGGAGTCCCAAACATGGTGTCTGCGGCACATCCAGAAATTCCCCTATCTCTGCTTTTTAAATTGGAAAGAAATTATGCAAATACTGGGGAGCAACCAAACATTTGTGGTGGGAGTGGCAACCACCTAGAGATGTGAAGAAAAAAGTGAAGTCATCTGAGGAACCCCAAAGGGATGGAGTTGACCCCTCTTCTGTACGTTCATCCATCCTGATATACTTTTTGCTATATTTATTGCACGTGGCAGAATCAGTGCTAGATTTCATACCATCAGTAGGAAATAGGATGGGTTTTAGCTGTAGGGGAAGCTTAACTGGATATTCCAAGGAAACATTGAGTCCTGTGCTGACTACTTCCTTGACAACTGGCCACCTTTCTCAGGCTTTTGAGTATACAATATTCTATACAAATAGATTGTGTTTTAGTGCTGAGATCAAGGATTCTGCAGGAGTTCTGAATTTTCCTTGAAAAATAGCTTCATGCTGTTGTTTCAACCATGTAGTTTGCTGGACCTTGCAGCTTGTACTCTAGCTAACTGCAACTAAATTTTTGGAGATGAATTGCTGAAAGTTTTAAAAGATCATATTTTAGATGCAGTTAAATGTCAGTGGCTATTTTAAATTCAAAGTCTTAAATTACTATTCCTCCATGTTTACTGTCTTCCTGTTTTCAGTGACAGATATGTAGCCTTGAATAAAATGTAGCACATATCATGAATTACAGGTGGTGTAGGTACTTGTGGCATTCCATGGCTGAGGGTTTGCCATTCTCTGTGACACTGAAATAGATGGGTAAAATAGAAACAGACATTAGAAACTGCAATGGCAGGATGGGGAAGCCATTTTTAGTGGTTGCCCACAGTGCTTAAAAGAATGACAGGAAAAAAATATAAAAAGAATGACAGGTGAACTCACGAGTAAAAGAACATTCTTTTTCTCCTTTCCAGAAAGTGCTTCTGATGATAAAACAAGTGAATTCTAAAGATGGTTTGTTAAATATTAACCATAGGCTTGAAGATGTTTAGGTGGCACTGAACAAGACACCCTCCTTCACTATTTTGGGAATAAGAGTGACACGCTTCACAGAAAGACAGAAAAGTACTGATCTGAGCAATCTGGAAGAGTCTTCAGCTTCCTAGATCTGAGGCTGGAAAAGAGCTTTGACCTTGGAGTCGGGTATCTGTGCTCAGATTGCTCTTCCTCCCACCCTGCATTTGGTACAGAGAGAACACATGGACTGTTTCTCTGAGATCATAAGAAGATTCTTGTGGGTAAAGGGGATGGGAAGAGGGCACTCCAGCTTATTACCCTTCCCATCTGAAGAACCTCAGCTAGACAAGCTGAAATCTGCCATCTAACTGACTTGCAGTTTGTGTCCTATCTCCTCCCCTGCACAGGGTGCCTGTAATTCTCCATGTTCAGAGGTTTACAGTCATCCCCACTGATTGTGTTCTAAGACTGCAAACTGCTCTGTGCAGTACTCCTACTGAGAGTACTACATTATTGTAACTGTAGACAATAGGAATACAGAGTTTCACTAATCTTTCTGTGGTGCTTTGTAATTCTGCCTACCTGCAGCATTCCTGGCAAACTGCATTGATGGAAGGAGGCTGGTTTTTGTGTCTATGCTGTTCTTTTTAGATAGTCATACAGACAAATATTAGAGAATTTTAGTGCATCCCTGGAAAGAGCATACACTTTTAATAAGTTTATGTTTTATGAACACCCACTGCATGCAGCACTCATGGCTGCTACTGCAGTGGAAAAGAGCTGTGCACTCAAGTTGAGTGATTTTACAGAAGCATTTCCTTGAACACAGTGGTTCAGCCTTACATCAGCATTTGATTAGTTCTCTGCAGGTATTTACTCTTCTAGTTGTTTCATTCACCTTTGTAGCAAAGTGTCCTTGGGTTTTGTCCAGCTTAAGTTGGCAGTGGGACATTACTGTGGCATCAGATGCTCATTATTCAGCTGGTAGCATGACAAATGCATCTGTTAGTATGTGGGTAGTAGGTTTTGCATAAGCTTCATAGCGAATTAAACCATGTTTTGTCTCTCAAAATGTTGTCTTTCATGTCACATTCACTTTTCTAAGTGCAGGAGATAGAGTGGTAACCATATTAATCTGTTGCAGCAAAACCAAGAGTGTTGCAGTATGTTCCAAAGAGTAATAGATGTTTTTATGGCATGCATTTTTATGGATCAGGAGTCTACTTTATCAGATGTCTGAATTATTATCCTCACTTGGCAGATACACACACACACACACACACACACACACACATATATATATATATAAAGGAGGAAAAATGTAAACAGTGAGATCAGAAGGAGAAAATGCAACTTCCCCACAACAGCTATTCTATTAAAGCTTAAATGTATGCAAAAACATTTGTAACAACAATAATTTATGATGAAACACACATACTAGTATTGTTAAGGTAATTAATACCTGTAGTCATAGGAAGTCATTTCTATGGGTGATAGACTGGAATTTATTGATAAGTTTTCATTATTGCTGTTTTGGTTTCTTTGCTCAGGAATTTCCAAAATTAATGTGAGTCCTTGGAGGCTAAAATATTTTCCAGCTAGTTTCAGGGCACTGCCATTTTAGATGTCTGATTTCTTCCTATGTATTCTTCATGACAGGATGCAATCATTTCCCAAAAACACCCTTCTGCTCTCTACATAGGGCAACTAGGCCAGTCTGCCCAGAAGAAATGGATAGAAAATAAAGTGCTGGTCAGCACGTATGAACAGAGAATTCCATAGTTTGGGCAACACCAATAAAAGACCCTGTTTTCAGTAGCTATTCACCTTGGTGCAGAGGTTGGTGTAGGGAGACCTAGAGGAATGCTTCTTAAGAAGATTTTAATTCAGAGTTCCATTCATATTGTTCTTGGTTCACTCTGTGTATCTAATAATGCAGATACATGTAGCTGAAATAGTTGTGTACTATTTTACCCTCCTCCCCTTCCTTTGTATTCCTCTGGTTCTGTATATCAGTGTTTAGATGGTAAGCTCCTTTGAGTTAGGACCCGACTTCTGGAACCAGAGTGCTATTGACCATTGTGCTGTTGATACTGATTTTGCTATATAGATAAAAATAGGTGCTTGCTTACAACAAGCTACAGTAAGTTACTCTTTAAGGTACATTTTCTTTTGTGATTTTTTACTTTACATGGATAACTGAGAGCTCAATATAATAAATTATTAATATTCAATTTATATTTTGCTAATTAGTAGTTCAGCAAGACTCTAAAATACATTTCCTATCCCCCAAAGCTTGTGAATTACTTTATATTCTGAACCATTAAAATAATTTACCTGAGTTGGTATGTATTCTTATTTGACAGCATGGGGAAGGATTGTCTGACAGCAACTCTCTTGTGTTTAAAGCTTAAGTGAGATCTCTGAATTTCTGCCATTTAACAAATAGCATCTTAAGTTATTGAAATTTTCAACATATTAAGAATAACATCTCAGGGCTCTTTTACCTTTAAGTAAGACTAAGGATTAGTAATTATTTATCGGACCTCTATATTTTGGCCTAAAAGTTTGTCATTATACTTACAAGTTTCTTTGCAATTGAGGGTTGTATGGGTTATGAACTTTTGTGTGGGTATGACTTTTTATTGTGGTGATATGTTAGCAAAAATGTCTTAATCTTTTTCTAAGACCCTGATTGTGTCCTAGATTGTGTTAGGATGGTAGAATGACTTTTCAATGGGCAGCTTCCTTCCTCCTTTGCAAGAAAAGTACCCTTGAACATGAAAGCCAGAAAAATGCTTTCTCCCTTGTTAGGAAGTCATTGAAGCATTCAGCACTCACTGAAATACAATGATGCCTTTTGCAGATAAGTGGCCTTTCAAAATGAGAAACCACTTATTAGGGGTGATAATGCTTGTGTTTCTTGTCATCACAAGAAAAATCCTAGCTTTTACCCAGAACAAAATGGGGCTGTTGTTTAAAGGATTCTTGTGATTTCAAAGAGCTAACAACTAAAAAAAGCTTTTGCATGACTCACAGAGGCAAGACTGTTGCTGTATTTAAAAAAAGGAATGTGTGATACCTGTCAGTTAATATTTTTTGTTACAAAAAAGGGCAAAGATTTTCTTCTGAAAACTAGTGAGGCCTATTCAGTAGTGAGATGACCCTAGAAATCCTTTCCTGAAACCCTGTTTTTAGCTTGCAGGCTTTGGACAGATCTCTAAAGTAGCAATTTTATTGGCATACCTCATAGTGAACTTGTACACTTGTAGGAAAATAGATACTGCAATGATGAAACACATGCATACTCATATGAAAGAGGCAATTTATGTCATCAGACCCGAGTGCAAAATCCAATCATATGTATTAATGATTCTAGGTTTCCTTCTGCAAGTTACATCAATGAGTAACTATTATGTAATAGGGTGTAAATTGGAATGCCTGAAATTGTAATTCATTTTTTAGTTCAGACCCAGGTTCATATAGTAATGTCAGAGCCTTATTTCATATCTTGGTTTGTTTGTCAGGATGCTCTTTGTGATGAGCCACTGAACTGAAGCTAGCAGCTTCTCAGTGAACCATCCTCAGCCCTGGTTTGATTCCACCTACTTAGACTGCCTATTAAGTCCACCGGGATAAGAGGGTTACCTGTTCCAGTTGAGCCTTTCTTGAGGAACAAGAGCTTCCTGAGCTTTACACTGTTCCTGTATCTTTCATATTGCACATTAACCACAAATGTGCTGCTTGGTATCCGGATCTGTCCTTTGTTCACGGGACTGCTCTCTATCCACATATCCGTGGAAACTTGCATACATACGTGCACAAAGAACAAGATATAAGTTAGTTTGCAGAGACATGGCACACACTTGATAGATTATGTATTACATTACACAGAATGCAGCAATTAGCTTAGGATATTCCATTTCAAATTGTACAAAATTTGTTTTGCTACATGTTTACAGACAGTAGATGATTATTTAGCAGACTAGCTGCTAGCTCTGAACTGTTAAACTATTCTTAACCACAGCGTTAGAAAGAAAGGAGTGAAAGTGGAGAGTTACAGTTGACCAAACTTAGGAATGGAGAAGGTGGAAAATGGTGAGGATGGTCTTTTGGAGGCCTAAGTGCTATGGCGGCAAACTTGAATTTTGCATAGGGTTGCCCATGCAAGAGATGGAACAGATCATTATAGGGAGAAATCAGAGTGTGTGTATTTATCTGCTTCAGAGGCAGGGGGAAAGCAAAACATTTTACTTCCTTCTTGTTCACAGTATCTCTGAGCCTTGCACAGTAGTGAATGTGGCTCAAACATACAAGTAGAATTCAAGAGGGAAAGCAATGCAGTGTGCCTCTGGAACTTTAACCTAAGCCCAAGAAAAATATCAAACATGGAAAGACACAATGAAGATGTAGAAGTGAAACCAGGGAAGGGTATCGAGCTTGGCTTTTTTGCAAAGTACTGTTAATCTTAAGTGGTTTCCAAGATCAGGCTCAAAGGAAGACTAGCCTCAAGGGCACTTAGAGAGTTCAGCAAGAAACACCAAGGAGCAGTAACTTTGGGGTATACCATATGGAGTTAAACAAAAAAAATGTGATAACTTGAATTCAGCATGAATAAAAGTCTTCCTAAGACTTCTGGCCATTTGATTGATGAAAGGCTATCTGTTTAGGCATTATAAATCCATACTTCCAAAGATACAGGAAATTTCTAGAACAAAAGGGGCCATGAGGAATGAACAGCTCTAGCTTTAAGCTATTAGTCCATCTGGAGGTAAAAATGCTTCAGGATGGAAGGATATGTCCCACCAGGACATTAGATCAGCCAATTCAGGTTTCCCATGTGGATTGCTTGAGTAAGTTGGTAACTTGGAGGTCAGGAAGGCATTCCATTATCTAGAGTTCTCATGATTTGTTGCTGCAGTGAAGGCAATTCCTAACAATTTGGTGAAGGGGGAGAAAATATAACTTCTGTCGATTGCTATTGATTATGCATTTACCCTGAGATTCTCTTGCTCCCAAGTGTCCTGTGCAATAACCCCATAGATGAGCATCTTATTAGCACCCTATCCAGGCAAATGAGATGCTATTATGTTGCTCCCCCGAAACTTAATGTTGTTTTCCAAGGGTCTTTGACATGTCCATGCTGAGACTATTCATAACTGGGGAATATATAGCAAACAGTATTTTGACTGACTCTCAGGGTGAGCCAGAATGCATGCTTCTTTTTATATAGTGGACTATGACACACTTCATAACAACACAGCCCTATTCCTCAGCATGCCTCTCTCGATCTATCCATCCTTTTCAATAGATGCAGGAAGCAACATCTCCACTATCATCTCCTGTTTACTGAAGGAACCTTAGTTATAGCTCTGTTTATATGTATGTAAGCCTGCGTGTGTGTGTTCACACACACATTTATTAGTATGCATAGCTTTAAAGCAGTTTCATCGTATTTGCTGTATTTTTCTGTGGTGGTTTTGTTTTATTTTTGCAATGCACATGCACAGTTACATAGACATAGAAGTGGAATGTGCCAATCACCCGTAAGCAGTGCAAGTGATAGTCCTGACTCCTGAGATAACGGGGATGTGTGACTAGCCTGCTTTACAGTATAAAACTTTTATATATACTCTGGACCATAATGCAGAATGTCTCAAACCATTATTCCCATGCAAGTGTCTGTATGCACAGCAAAATTGGGGAGAGACATGTGCATGTAAGCCCTTCCTGTAAAGACATGTGCATGTAAGCCCAGTGTCCCCAGCTGCCAGTTAGATATGTGAAGATCTTGTTAGCACCTTCAGCTGAACATGTGTGCAGAACTCACATGACTGTAAAGGCTGGCTTATTAGAGGACTCTGGGAGTAGGAATGACTTGTACAACCATAGTCCTCTCCCTACTTTTGCCCAGTACATGATCAGGCAAATCCCTCCATAGGGCTCCAGCAGCTGAAGGTCAGAGTGAGGAAACATCCTTATTGAACTATTTTCGCATTTGCAAATGAAGAAAACAGGCTTTAAATGTGAAATCACATTTTTAAAATGGTATTTAAATAACTGAGTTACAGGTTAGTTACTTGAAATATGTACACATACATATTTAACCTGTATTTTTATTTATTTTGATCTTTGTGTATCACTGCTTAAGCTAGACTGAGGTAACCGGAGTATAGATTAAGGAACTAACTAAGAATTTGTGAGTTATTTATATTTTACCTGATTAGGCTTTCAAATAACTTTGTTTGCTGGCAATTGACTGATCCAATCTATTCTTTCCCCCTCCTTATTTTTTTCCAGACTGTACAGTTTGTACAGGGAATTTTTGTTGAAAAATATGATCCCACCATAGAAGACTCCTACAGAAAGGTATAGTGTACTTGAAACTTTTTGCAGGGAATTATAAGTCCATGTTTATGACTATTTCCTTGATGATAGCATATATCAATGTTAACTCTATCAAAATGTAACATATGTGGTTAACATTCATTAAGGCATGTACTTCACTGTTCCACTTACTGGAATAGGAAAGAGACTTAGTTCAGCAGTCAGGTACTTGACTTTACATGCAAAAGGTCTTAGGTTGAACACCCTACATCTACAGGTAGGGCTAGGCAAGAATTTTGCTTGAAAGAATGTAGTTAATTGCTGCCAGTCCGTGTTGATAATATAAGTGGTCTGCTTTGATGGCTTCTTGCATTCCTACTCATGATTAATGGACTTGGACAGGTAATAATCTGAGTACTCATGTGAGTAGAAGAACTACTTGTTACTTGCATATTTTATCTCCTTTCACCTGCCACACTGCTTCTTGGATTAATGTGTACTTTTGAACACTCAAGAAACAGTGAAAAAGTGCAAAGTAGTCTACAAGTAAGCACTGTGTCTTTATTTGTCAGCCTTTGATAATGCTTGTCCTTTTATTGTCTTTCAGCAAGTTGAAGTAGACTGTCAACAGTGTATGCTTGAAATCCTTGATACAGCAGGGACAGTAAGTAAGATCGGTCTTGAAATCTAAAATCCTTAATATTTGAAGATGGCAAGAGATATCTTTAGATTATAAGCTTCTAGGAGCTGGGATGCTGCTGTTCATACTGTGGGAAATTCTGTTTATCTTTTTAATGATGTCTCACAAACAATACATACATAAATAATATTTCTTGTCTCTAATTACAACCTTGTTCAGATTAGCTCAAGTTGTTCAGATGTGTTTTGCAGCATTGTTTTTATTATGGATAAACTGAAGTTCCTTATTAGCATTTTGGGCTATCATGCAGAATTTAAATAGGGAGATTTTTAATTGGAACATTATTGCAAGAATTCTGAAAAATTTGACAACTCTATTAAACACTGTTGCTTTAAAACTGACGGCAAACACACCTGTGTGATAGAGGAAATTATGTGCACTAGTAAAAAGTTTTTAAAATGTGCACCGCAGAACTACCACTATTAAGTGAAACTGCACTTCCGCCAAGCATTTTTGGTGTTTATTCCTCAAAGCAGAGGTGGAGAACCTGTAGTCCTCCCTTGAACTCCAGCTCCTACCACCTCTAGTCAGCATGACTAATGGTTAGAATGAAGGGGACTTACAGTCCCACCGTATCTGAGGGGCCACAGGTTCTCTGCTCTCCCTCCTGATTCCTGAGACCATAAAGTCTGCAGTGGCTCTTGATATCATCAGATGAGCCCCCCCAAATATTTAAAGTTTGCTTCACACCTTACAGTAGATGTGGGCTTCCATTATGGACTTAGTTAAACAGCTTTTCATTTGGTCTGCACAGTGATCCACCTCAGCTCCTAATGAACATTTCAGCTGAGTACTACGTGTGTGTGTGTGTGTGTGTGTGTGTGTGTGTGGATAGAAGTGGAATTCTGTATCTTTATCTGTATAAAATCTGTCTGTAGATGCCTTTCTCAGTGGAATGTGATGCACATTTCTCTTGTAAGGTGTGCTACAGCTCGTTAAGTACTGGAAAAATCACAAAATTTGTTTATTTTGTGGTTTGCTCATTCTGAACTGTGACTTCTTTAAAATTAAGTTCACACGCTTCTCTGGACTCATCCAAGGCCAGATAATTAGCCATGGCATTCTTTGGTATCTGTTTGAACCTGGGTCTCTTATTGTGTGTATACTAAACAGCTAATTATACTTAAGCACTAATTCTTTAAAATATATATTTGCTTGCAGGAACAATTTACAGCGATGAGGGATCTCTATATGAAGAATGGTCAGGGGTTTGCACTAGTATATTCTATTACAGCACAGTCCACATTCAATGACTTACAGGACCTGAGGGAACAGATCTTACGGGTCAAAGACACTGAAGACGTAAGTAAACGGGTTTTCCTTTGTGAGCCACTGGAATCTTTCTCTCACTGAACAAGTCAGCATCTGTTTTGCTATATGTCCAACAAACTCTGTTTTAGAGTATTCTGTATACTCTAAAATAACATACTCTAAATAACATTCTCTGCTTACATATTTGAAAGACGCTTCTTCATCCATGTGTACATTACAGTATGAGCCATCTGTGCCCAGCACCCTGCACTGAGGTTGAAATCTACAAAAGTTTGAGTCCCATAAGAAGTGGTATTGCTTACAAACTGAAGGCTTCTCTGCACGAGTCATTTAACTAACTGCTTTAATGAGGCAGCTTCTTCTGTTTTCTTAGTGAGAAAAAGAGTGCATCCCTTAAACAATTTTCCAGGGGTATACTTTTGCTGCTATCCTATATGAGTTATTAAACAAACACAAGGTGGTGATGCAGAATAGCGCAATTGCAAATCAGTAGCGCTTCCTATGGTGTTATAAATAATAGCTGATTTTCCTTGCTCCAAAAAAAAACATGCTAAACTGGCTGGAAAATACAGGAGAGGGTCTGGAGGAGGAAGATGTTACGGGAAGAACCCACAAATCTCCATGAGTGAGGGATCACGACTGCACAATAGAAAAGTCCTGCTAGCTATGGTAGATGCACGCACCTTATCAAACAGTATTTATCCATAGTGAAACACGTTGCTAGAGTTATAAAAGTCAGTAGCTCCATTGACCTGCTTCCCATGACACAACAGCCCACCATGAGAGCTCTTGTATCATGCCAGATCTTGTGATCATGCCATGTGAACCTGGTGGCAGAGATTGTTTGAGGGTTATACAACCCTCAAATAACCCTAAAAAGCCATGGATTTTTTGGCTTACCTGCAAGCAACCCATGCTACCTAGGTTTGCATGACACAACAGCTACAGCAGAGGCCAGATACTCACATGCACATGACACAAGTGTCCCTGCGTATAAATTAAGCCAAGGTTACTGTTGTGTCATATAGACTAGGTCATTATCACTTTCTGCTGAAGATGGATGTTCAATGAAGATGCACTTTTCTGGTTGTGATTACTGTTTGAATAGTAATCTAAGTGCTCAAGCAATTTAGGAATAGCAGAAGAGGTATAGTCAAAATTTCATGGCATTTTGTCAATATTGTGAAGTTGTTAGTGGGCTAAAAATCAAAGTACTAACAAACATCATGTTACATACTGTCTTAAATGTTAAGCAATTATCGTCAAAAGGAATATAATCCTTTTAGTATATTACCCAGAGCCTTTGGACAATAACACTTTCACAATATAACTGAATGGCTTGCTGTTAAATTATATTCCATGAGGAGAATGTGTGCTATGCCTGCCTTATTTTTATGTTCCCACATCAATTTTATTCACACACTCACTTGCATGCAACATAGAACATTGTCAGGATGACTGCCTGCCTTTGCCATCTTGTCTGCTTAGATTTATATTTATATTCAACCTAGGAAGCAGCCTCATATTCCTTGACAGGGTGGCTAAGGTGCTGTTGGATGCAACAGAAGTGCTGCTTCACTGGCAGAACAGGCCTGCTGCTGCTAGAGGTCCCCCTACTGCAACAGTGGAAAACTCTGTCAGCAGGAGCTATTCTGGGGTATTCCAGGGATGTATTGCAGAGGCCATGGATCTACAGGACGCTACACCTTCCTTGTTTGCCTGACACAGTCCAAGCATGCCTGAAGTTATACCAGTCCAGGAGCTGGTGGTTAATTACTGTTAATGAGAGTGTTGGGGAAAAAATAAGGAACTGAAAAGGCTTGTGCAGGGACAACCCTCATGGGACTTTGGGTCAGTGGATGTTCTGCCTTGGATTCTTTTCCCAGCTTACACAAGAGTGTTCTGTTGAAATATTTGCCTAAGTCAATTCATGCAGTATGTAGCACAGCAGGGAATTAAATCCAGTCAATGCAGTTCTCCTGCATGTGTTTTTGCCTTACCATTTTTCCTTGGAATTATTTGTGTAAAAACGTTGGTATGCAGTTTCATTCACATCAGTATTACTAACTATCACCTAGATCTTGATCTTGGAAAACAGTTATCAGTTGGCATATATTTATTCTGCCATATTTCAGAATGGTATAATCAAGGTACTTATTTCCATGCCATGTGCTAAAACTGGACTTTATGCTATATAGAATTACACAGCTATGAAACACGTTGTGTGCTGTAATCACTACCAATCACTTTGCAGTTCAAACTTTAGCTTTGTATTGCATTATCATTTCCTTGGCATCATTTATGCTATAACATGTGTGTTGAATGGATGTAATCAACAGGGTGGGAACGAACTTCTTAAGCTTTTTTCCCTATACCATACTCTATACATATACATGCAACTTACACTATACTCTAGTGTAAGTTGCATGCCTTTTTCTAAGAGCCATTAAAAGTTGCTGATAAAGGCATAGTTTAAGGAACGTCCTTTTCCTCTCTAGAGCTGGTCTTCTGCTCTTAAATGTCTTCTCAGGAACTACATTGTTGTATTGTTGCGTGTATTTGTTTTTACATTTGTTGCTGTTAAATATAAACAGAAATCTGCAGGAGACTCAAATGAGTTTGCAATTCTAAGAATCAGACCTATGAATTCTGCGGCAGGCCAGCTTTTTTCAAGTTGCACAGATTTCATAGGCTTGTGAACTTTTTAAAGCTTTCTTTAATTTCATGCCATTTAGTGGTAGAAAAATATGGAAAATAAAAATACCAACCACACGTGTATGTTTCCCCAATAAGCTAAAATGAAAAAAATATACATGGAGGTTATATGCTGGGAAATTTGCTCATTTTTTGGAATTTGCAAATTTGTGTACAAACATGTTTGTGCAAAATCTGATTCCATCAATGAGTGGATGCCAGAACAAAAGCTGCCTGACTATCTACTTAATGCAGACAGAATGGTCTTTACCAGTGCTTTTTTTGTAAAAAAAAAAAAAGGTGTCGGAACTCACGACTTGAGGTCACACTTTTACACAATGGTTGTTGCCAGCAGTAAGCATTCAGTGCGCGACCACACGACCGATTCCAAGCCGAGCAGCGCCCTCACAATCAGCGCTGACAATCAGCTCCGACACACAAGCAGCCCGCAGGCACTATGTTAATGATTTTTGCCACGGATCTGCTACGCTCAACAGGGCAATTCACAATCACTTGGAAAAATCCGTCAAAAAACAGTGCTGGAACGCTGTTCCGGTGTGTTCTATGACAAAAAAAAGCTCTGATTTTTACTATTTTACTAAACCCCCATGCATCCTTGGGGTTTTGGTATTAAAATTAAAATAAAATTCAGATTAGATAATAAAAGAGTATAAAAAGAGAGAGCAACACACACAGAGAAAGTGGGATCTATATGTAATGAGTATTTCTGTCCTTTGATACTTGATACTCTTGGGAACATAACAAGGGCTAGATAGTGGCCATTTGGTCTGATCTTGCAGGGCTGCTTTTCTAGATGTTATAATAGCAGCTCACAAACCCCAGTACACCTGGGGATTATTGTGCTAGGGAATACTATTTTTACATCAGGACCTTTGATTTCCAAGTAGAGGGTCCCTAGTACCACCAGCCAAAATAGATTGCACAGCTATTCTGTCCTTTTCTCCTTAACAGATTTTTTGCAAAAAGTGGTAGGAAATGCAGGAAGGTGGAAGTAGGTCACATGAGAAAACTGTTCTGGGCGTAGGAATCTACTGGATTCTCTAGCCTCAGCTCTGCAGCCTCCTGTGCCTGCGTCTGAGTTCCTGGCAAGTGCACCTAAGCATTTGCAGGGTGCTTGCCAGAGATTGAGCCCCATGTGCTGTGCAGACGGGGTGCCCCTCCGGCACCGTGTGCAGCAGTCTTTGTGTCTGACATGGGAGAAGGTTGCCAATTCATTCCACAGGTGTTTGCAGACTTCGTTTTGGCTCAGCCTGCTTTCAAAGACTGGGCCAAGCACAAGAGGAAGTCTGCAAATACTAGACGGACAGATTCCGGTGAGTTTTGGTCCAGCCCTAGGTAGTAGATGATGTCTGGACCCTCCATTAATTTATATGGTGGCACAGTGATTTCATTATAAAAGTTTCCTCTGGAAGCATCCTTATACATGTAGTTTTGTACTGAATCATTCCAGAACTTCAGCAATAAGACATGGTGCACCTGTGTATCACATTGTATTAACCCTTAAATAGCTCACAGGAATGATACCTAATCTAGAACTAGAAAGTGGAGGGGGAGAGATCTTGGTAGAATCAAATTGCAAACTAATTGTATCTTTGTATTCTGTTTGTGTATCTCCGCTGATCATTATCTGTGAGTGACATTTTTCTTTCTGCAATGTTTTTGATACTCTCTTTGCTTTAAGTTGCTACACATTATTTTAGTAAAACTAATCTTCCTTTAGGTAGGGATTATGTTCTCACAAAGTCTTTTGAGCCTGATTCTTTTCTTAGCATTTAGGTCAAAGCACCATGATGTGGAACTGTCTATACTGCTTGAGGTGACACTTCTATAGCATAGTGTATCGTATGACTCATAGTGGAGGCTATTCCTCTAGCTCATATTAGTCACTTTTTCCAACAGTTGCTTACTTGTAGATCTTACTATGTTAAATGGTGGTTTGTTTGTTCGGTTTTTTGTTTTTGTTTTTTGTATTTGCTATGAGTGTAACTCATTTTAACCAAAATACTTCCTATCTTGCATCTTGAAATTCCAAATTTTATCGCAACAATAACTTGTTGAAATCTATTTTTTTCAATAAACTTATCAGCACAGAACACTTAAGCATATGCAATATAGTGCTGTTGTGCAGTCAACATTCTTTTAATTCAGTACCTATTTTATGTTATCCTTTATGCTACAATTCTGAGCAGATGTATGCAAGTTTAAAAAATACCAAAATCTGTGAATTTGCATGGTGCCTAACCAGCTTGCTTAGAGTCAGGAGTGTGGCTATATTTTCACTGCCATCTCTTTGGCATTAAAAATACACTAATTTGCATGTCAGAGAAGAAAAACTAATCTGTTTCATGTGCATGATTTCCTTTTTTAAGGAAATGGGTTGTGGGTGCATATGTGTACTCATCTGAGTTCATTGTTTATGAGCAAGCTCTTCATGTCCAGCAGACTGCCATACTTGCCACGTAATTCCAAGCAAGCATATGGGGCTGGGTCCGGACCAGTTTTGACTTAGGCCCCATGGCCTCATGGCTTAAGATCCACTCGTTTCAAGGAAACCCATATTCAACTAATGTAGTTTGGATCTGACCTAGTTTGGATCTGACCAGACCAAAAGCTAATCTACTCTAGCACTCCTAAGTATTCAGGTAGCCATATTTACAATCAGAGTATGATTGTATTATCACCAGTTTCACCAGTCATCTCCTAATGAGAAAAACACTATCCCTGAGCATGATTGTTTTTGTTTTGTGCTTGCACAGCTATTAACTGTGATACATCGTCCTCCATGAATGCACCTGTTACAGCTGTTTAAGCTAGGAGACATTGCTATATATTGTGGCAATGAATTCTATTTTAATTATGCATTGCATGATGAACACTCTTATTAGATTATAAGCCTTCAGATCTTGCTTTTCTTCAGCACACCACTTAATTGTCAGAGGCACTTATAATTGTTGGTGATTTTAAAATATCCTTTTGTTTGTCCTTATTGGATAATTTTAAACTCAAATATATCGAGAGTATACAAGAAAATAACTTCCGTTTCTTACTCACACTATTTATATCCTAATCAAAGTCGCATAACTATTAAGTTGTTTAAGGAGATGGGTCTGAACCCAGAGTACTGAATATTACGGAAGTAAGGATTGATGCATGATGTTAATAATATAAAATTTAAACCACCTGGATAGTTTTGACTGTGGATCAATATAGAAATGAAAATAGTAACAATGACAGCAACAATAATAACAACAATATAGGTTGCCATGTAAGGGTGGAACTTTCCCAAGGTGGCATACAGAGCAAAATAAACAATAGAAAACAGAAATTTTTAGAAAAATCAGTGATTTATCTATAACAACTATAGTCCCCAGAGCAAGAAAAAAAAAACAAAACAAGAAAAGAGGATAGCAACCCAATACTGTGAATTTCTACTTGCCTGCTTAGAAGAAAGCTCCAGTGTCCTTCCAATTCTGTGTTTCTCTAAACTGTGTATGTCTGCATCCTCCCCATTCATCCCCCCTTCCCCAAACTTATCCCATCAAAGCAATAATAGTAGTTTTACTGCAGTGCTACAGAATATGTAGAAGCAATGTTCTGAGCTCATTTGCTTTCATAGGATCTCTTTTACTGGTTTTGAGTCTATGTTAACATTTCAAGTTAAAGTGCTCCAAAAAGGGAAGTCCAGGCAAATTTGTTGAGAAAAACAAGTATCCTTTGCATTTCATGACTCAGCAGTACCATTTCCAGACTGGAGAGGAAGGAAATTATTGCCCGAGTGAGTGAAGTGACTGGGCCCAACATATACAGCATAATTCTTAGGAAGTGATGTACATCCTTTTGCGTAATTAAATTTAAAATAAAAGTTATTCATATGACATTGCATATGAAATGTCAGCTCTGTTTTTTTTTTTTTAAACAAACTAACATTAGGGTAGGTGTTTGGAGAATTAAATCTTGTATCAGTGAATTTTCCAAACCATTTGTTTGATTATTGCCATGAGACTGTTTCATTATCAGTGTTGTGTAGTAAAGGTAATGACAGGGTACAAAATTGTTTGCTTACTTTCTTACAGGTACTTAATGCATAGTAGAGTCTCTGATCTACAAAATGTACAAACCCACTCCACCTCCTATTCCCCCACGAAGCAGGGCAGTTTTTGAACTTAAAATTATAATTTATTGCATTAAGCTTCTAAACTGATCAGTAGAAACCAATGCAGAAAAATCAGTCTGTGATTTAAACACAGAAGATGTGAAACCAAGAATGATGAAGGATGTCATCCAATTTGGCTACTGTAACTCTTTAAATTCAGAAGATCACAGTCAGTTGAATGTGGGATCCATGTGAAGGCTAGACCCTTCATCTTCCAAAGTATTTAGGCAGCCAGTTTCAGTGATCTAAATGTTGTTCTCCTCCTCTAAATGATTTTCTCCTCATTGACTTCCATGGGAACTAATGATAGCCACCAGTCTGGATGGCTTTAAAAAGGAATTGGATAGATTCATGGAAGAAGGAAGCTGTCACTGGCTACTGAGTATGTGCTGTCTCCTTCACCAGAGGTGGCGTGCCTACATGCACCAGTTGCTGAGAAACTAGAGGTCATGCACCCCTCCTGCTTGAACAATCCTAGGGGCAGCTGGTTTACCACCATGTGTAAGGAGTGCTGGACTAGATGGAACTTTGGTCAGATCCAGCTTAACTTATGTTCTTACACTGCTGGGATTTCTTCAAGAATGGTGGTGTCATACTCCTCCCTACTTTTCCCTTCTACATTGATGACCCTTCAAAGATGACAAGTGTGGGGAAAAAAAATTGCACTGGCTGCTGGGACACAGGAAGGGAGCCCTCTAAGGTCCAAGTCTTAGTTCTGACCATAGAACTCATTTCCACGGTTGGAGCTGGGACCCCAGACTATCCTATGGGCCCTCAGACAATGTTGGGAGGTCATAGAATTGTGCCTGAATTGTTTCAAGGACAATGCAACAAAATCTCATGCCTAGAGAAGGCTAAACTTCACTAGCAAGACTTTCTAGGCAAATGCATAATATGTGCATTGTTTTAAGTGTTATCCATTCATTATTCTTTTCTTCTCTTTGTGCAGGTTCCCATGATTCTGGTTGGCAATAAATGTGACCTGGAAGATGAACGTGTAGTTGGCAAAGAACAGGGACAGAACTTAGCAAGACAGTGGTGTAACTGTGCCTTTCTAGAGTCATCTGCAAAGTCTAAAATCAATGTTAACGAGGTAATTATTGGTTGATATTCCTTCAGAAAAGATCCAAAATAGTTTTCATAATCATAAACACTGTTTTGGGGTGTGTATGTACACTGTCTCCTCACACAAATATTTCTGTAGCCCTATTGTAATGCCTATTTACACTTTTCAGTAAAGCTACACAGTGGTGAATCCATTCTGATGAAGGATGCTTTTCACATCACCATCATTGCTGTCTCAACTACAGAGGTGCACTCAGCAAAAATGAGACTTGTCTGGATACAAACAGCCAGAGTAAAGCACAAGATCCCATATGCAGGAAGTCTGTATTTGCTCAATATCAGATTAATTCTGCAAATGCATTATCAAAGAAAAAGCTAATCCCTTAGCTGACAGTTCTACCTCATTTCAGTCTCACTGCTGCTTTTACTTCAGATGTAAAAGTGGTGCTTTTCATCATGTTTGCTTAGTGAGCACCTATATAAATAGGTGTATTATGCACTGAACTTTAATCTACCAAGGTAACAAATGTTACCCATTTCAGAAATTTGCTTGTGTGGGTGCTTTGAAAATGAATGATACTGTTACTCATTTGGAGTAAGGACAATTAGTGAACCTATTGGCTGGGATCACTCAGCTGGCCAGCATGGAACGGATTGATTGATCCACTAGCTTTGTTTGCCCACAGTGACAGCACCACACAGGCAAATCAGGTAAGTTGCATAGTATCATGTCACAATCACACTTGCTATGTGTTGTCTAGTTGACTTGAGAAAGAAAGATTAGTTCTAATCCCCCACCCACCTCCAGAAGCATGTTGCCCAAACCAAAGAAAAGGAGGGAAATAAGGCAGAAGTCAAAGCAGCAGCTGTGTTAAGTCTTTTGCAGGAGAAACAACAACAAAAATCTGTTGCTGTGTTAAATGCTAACAAACTTATTCTGGCAAACCACAAGTGTGTCTCTGTGTCTGTTTTAATTAGTTACAGGCTTTTGAATCAGGTGTGGCATATTTGCATGTAAGACATTTGTCTTTGTTCATCTTTATGATGCTCCAATACTGTTGTTTTATTTTTTAAAAGTTTAAGGGCTTGTAGAAGACTATTTTCCTATCCTTCCTCCCTAGCTCTGGTGAGTTGTATTCTAGCCTGAGAGTATAAACAAGAAAAAGACACTTAGTACTTTTTAACTCAATACATAAAATCACAAAACCACTATTGTGTGTATTTTAAGGAGTGACAGCCTTCAGAATGAGGTGTAGCATATTGAAATAACTACCATATATACCAGCATATAAGACAACCCTTGAAACTGAAAAGAGCAACACAAAAATCAGGAGTCATCTTATATACCCAACATATACAAACCTCGTCATATACATGAGTTGCCTTATACACTGGTATATATGGTATCATACATAAAGCAGTCCCCGGGCTTAATTTCATTTTGAGAGCTGAGTGCCATCTTGCAGAAGCCCCGTGGTAGGATGGGGAGGGGATTTCAGTCATGGGTGGAGACAAAGTCAAAAGATGTGAGGAAAAACTACCAGTGTATTTTAGCTTAATGGTCTAACTCCCAGTAACTAAACCTTAGGAGGGATATTTCAACCTCTTAGAGTGAGGGGAAAACTACAGAAAAGTCAGTAAACTAACAGATAATCAGTATTTAGGGGAAAGGGACATGTCAGTATAGTATAAGCAATATTGATTGCTCAAAAAAATTAAGGTTTAGCATTTCCGGAAAGCTTTCTGATCTGTATCAGTGAGTTCTACTAGAACAGGAAGCTGTGCACATTGGACTTGTGCATCACTTTTTTGCTTTTAAAATTCCTTGCAAATTCAATGATACAAAAACAGAACTCCTGATTGGAAAAAAAAAACCAATTGAAAATGCTTCCATAGCCTAAGTATGAAAATGTGGATTTGGTAGGAAATTTACATGTTTTTAGAAGTGCAGATTTCTGCAGGTTTGGACTTTGCAATGCAAACATGGGTTTGAAAAAGTCTGATTCTATCAATGAGCAGATGAAGGATACAAAAGTCCCTGACAAACCACAATACATAGAGCAGATTTAATATAATTCATACCTCCCTAGAGTGACTTGTGTTTTCAGAATTTGGCACATCTTTGCTCACGTTTTGAATAAAAAGATTTGTACTGAAGCCTGTCTTTCCCTTTCCTAGCTTTTTTAGTTTGTTTTTGGAACAGAATCAATTTTGGGGCTGATCTTTAATATTCTTACAATTCTGCCAAGTCTGTGATTGTACAGCTACTAAAGACTGTCTTATTACTTTGTGTTTTGGAAACAACATGTAACTTCCACTTGTAATTTCCATTTTTCAAAATCTAAAAAGTTTCTCATCCAAAATGATCTTCTGTCACGCTCATTTTGATTTTGTTGAGTAAGAGCCAAGATAAGAGGCAACCTTGTGTTCATCTAGTTCTCAACAGCAGAAACTAAGGGAACTCGCACTCAGGAGGAATACGCTGCTTATTCAGCTCTCCTGCTGTACTGAATTGTTGAGAAGGGCAACGATGGCTAGGGACAGGCATTGAAGCAATTTGTTGTGATCTCTGAAATTTGCCAAACCCCTCCTTGAAGCTTAATGCACCTTGTTAGCTATGTTTTCATACACCTTTTGCAATAGCTCATCTCTCTCTCTGGTTTCCCCATTGTTGTACTTAGTAGTCTGTATCTGGGTAGACAACAACTGGGATTTCTTATTTGTCATTTCAGAATATAAAATGAAGGTTGAATTGCTAACTCACCTGAAGTCAGTGAGGCTTTCTTCTGAGTAGTTTACAGAATTGACTACAGCTTACCGTGTTTCCCTGTAAATAGGACCTACCCTGAAAATAAGACCTAGTCTTATTTCGGGGTAGGTCCTATAATATAAGCCCTACCCCGAAAGTAAGACCTATTACCAAAAATTATTGGTAATAGGTCTTACTTTTTTTGCTTACTTGCAGAGTGCCAGCTGGGTGCAGAGGGCGCAGCAGGAGGATGCAGAGCGGCTTAAGCCGATACTTCCTCTATAGTCCTGGCTCCTGTGAAGGGCAGAGTGATATCAAATGCACTCCGCCTGTCACAGGAGCCGGCACTATAGAGGAAGCATCGGCTCATGCCGCTCTGCTTCCTCTGCTGCCTGTGACAGTACCGGTAGCAGGCGCTGGAGAGGATTGGTGTATACAGCTTTTGGCAGCAATTGGAGTGCAGAGCAGAAGGGTGCAGAGCAGAGGTGTGCACAGCAGAAGCGTGCACAGCAGAAGTGTGCAGAAGGGTGCACAGCAGAAAAGTGGAAGCAGAAGGGTGCACATTAAATGTACATTTTGTACATTAAAAAATAAGACCTACCTGAAAATAAGACCTAATGTATTTTTTGAGCAAAAAAAAATAAATAATAGAAGACAGTGTCTTATTTTCAGGGAAACATGGTATTTGGATACAGTAAAGGCAATTAATGGAATTTGTTTTGGAAGCCTTTTGCTATACTGTTAAAATATTTGGCCCCTCAGTTTTGAACAATTCTGTGCATTTAAAACACTTCAGTTGTTCCATTGGAGATTATCTTCTCTCCTTTCCAATTTTGGAGGAAAAGTATGTCTTCTATACAGAATTTTGATGAATTTAAGCTTGGACCTCCACTTTAATCATTGATCCAAAGCTGCTGCTGCTGCTACTTTCTCTGAAAGGACAGTGATCCCATGGAACAATATATTATGCTGCAAAATCATTTACAAATTTGCTTGCCAAGGGAAAAGAAGGAATCACTTTAATAGTGACAGGGCGCAGCAGTCTTTGGACTGTGCTCATCCTCTCATTTAACAAAAGGGAGAATTAATGAAATTATATTGATCAGAGATGACCTCCTTTCATGTGGCTGCTGGTACTGCAAGTAGACATTTTCATGTCTGTGTCTCCCCATCCTTCTTTTGACCCAAAGAGAGAAACTTATTGTAGGGGCAAAAATGCTTAATGAGAAGGAAGAATCCAGGATTGACTATGTCCTGGTATATTTTTTAGGTTAAGGAAATGACATGCTGCTGCACACATAAGTCACTCATTACAGTAGCATAATAACCATAGAATCATAGGATAGTAAATTTGGAAGGAGCTATGAAGGCCATTGGGTCCAACCTGCGGCTGTTGCAGGTCACCAATTCATACCATACGACTCAGATGACCAGTTTCTTTTTGAATGTCTCTAGTGTGGGAGAGCCCATGACCTCTCTAGGCAGGTGGTTCCACTGTTATATTGCTCTGACCACAAGGAAACTTTTCCTGATATCTAGCCTGAATCTAGGTTGTCACAACTTCAGTTGATTATTCTGTGCCCTACACTCTGGTATCAGAGAGGAGATCTTGACCTTCTTTGTGATAGTCTTTGGGGTACTTATAGAGTGATATTATGTCCCCCACTCCCTGCCCATTCTTCTCTTCTCAAGGCTGAACAGACACAGCTCTCTTAGTCTCTTCTCATAGAGAAGTGTTTCCAAACTTTGGGTCAGTTTTGTAGCCCTCCTCTGGGCCCTTTTTCTTCATTTTTCTTAAGTTTTGGTGCCCAGAAATGGACGCAGTATTCCAGATGAGGTCTGACTAGTGAGGGGTATAGAGAATCATTACTACTTGTGATTTGGAAGTAATACTTCTATTAATGCATCCCAAAATCGCATTTGCCCTTTTTGCCGCTGCAGCACATTGTCGGCTCATATTTAGCTTGTTGTCCACAATGACTGCAAGGTCTTTTTCAGTTCTGTTGAACCATGTATTCTCTATCTTGCATTTAGTTTCTTTTTCCTAAGTGGAGGACTTGGCATTTGTCCCTATAGAATCTCATTCTGTTGCTTTCAACCCAGTGTTCAAATTTCTCAAGATCACTCTGAATCTTCATTCTGTTTTCTAGGGTGTTCACTGTTCCACCAGTTTTCTATGATCTGCAAATCTGATTATTTTCCCTTGTACTATCTCATCTAAATATTTAATAAAAATGTTTTAGAGCACTGAACCCCTTGGCACCCCACAAGTTACCTCCCTCCAGTTTGAGAAGGTGCCATTTATGAACACTCTTTGTGCCTCATTTAGGAACCAATTTTGGATCTACCTAACAATCTTTCTATCTAGTCCATTTTTTGCTAATTTGCTTATCAGAAAGTCATGTGGCAGTATGTTGAAAGCGTTCCTAAAGTCTAGGTATGTAGAATATGTCCATGATGTTCCCTCTGTCCATCTGGGAGGTTACCCAGTCAAAAAGTGAGATTAAATTAATAAATCTGACAGAATTTATTTTTGATGAATCCATGCTGGCTTTTATTAATCACTGCATTTTCTGCTTGCAGAACGATGTTCAATAAATCAGTTTTAATTAATTAATATTGATATATTAATGAGTTGTTGTCATTGTTGTTGTTAATTGCTCCAGGATTTTTCCAGGGATTGAAGTCAGACTAACTTGTCTGTAGTTCCCAGGTTCATCTTTTTTCCCCCTTTTTTGAAGATGGGAACACACATCTTGTCCAGTCGTGTGGCAACTTCTATTTTCTAAAAAACTTCTATTTTCCAAGATGTATCAAAGATAGTGGTGCATGCATCACTTCAGGAGTGATAACTGAGCTTTTGAAGATTTTTCCTGAGGCATTACAAGCTTCCAAATTGGCTTATAGCATCAGAGGAGCAGTAGTGAAATATATGGTACCAGCATTGCCAAGTACGGGTTTTCCCTTTTTGGAACTGCAAAACTTTGTAAGGAGTGAGGTGTGCATGGATCCATAGTTCAGTTGGAAGTAGAAACCAAAACGGAATGGTGGAACATAGTGTCCTGGAGTACCAAGGGAGTGGACCCGATAGCCTTCTGGCCCCTTCCTACTATACTTTTCTGTAATTCTATAATATCGTGCAGAGAAGAAAATCCTAGACTGAGAAATGGAGTTGCACTGATGTTTGGACTTTCAGGTGATTTTGAATATCTCTTTAGTAATATTCAGCTCTGTAATATGGAAATAATGGCATGTCTATACAGTAACTCTCCTGGCCTGCCTTATTCCCTTCTTTTCCTGCACTCCCACAGTGGGAAACTGGATGCATGGGCTGCACTGGTCCTGCTGGTCCTGCAATCCCTCTTCAGTGTTGAGGATATGAGGAAAATAAAGTGTTATCCAATTCATGCCACACACGTGCTGTCGAGGGTCGGATAGGCTTAAGCCAGCAATGCAATACTGAGGTCCTCAGGCCAAATCCAGCTCACCTGTGGTCTCACTCTGGCCCATGGGGATTATCCATATGACAACATCCCCTTCCCCTCACCCACTCCTAATGCTTATTTATTTTATTTCTCTGCTGACCAGCAGCTGAAGCTCTTCCTTACAATTTATCATTTGGTGATTTTCCAGCTTTAAAATGCCTCTTCTAAAGCTTAGTTGCAGACCTCTGTGCTAAAATATGGCATATTTTTAGCCACCTCCCTTTTGCAGATGGCCCTGCTCCCTTTGTCTTTAGCTCCACCAACCACTGCAGTACAGGCCCCTCCCTCAAGTTTCTTTGAAATAGAGATCAGCCTGAGGCTGAACAAAGTTTGAAATCTCTGGCTTAAACAGAGCATTTATTGCTCCAAGTGAACCAAGGCTCTGGAGCCCCATTTGGCTATATTTGAGCAGATCAAAAGCTGTGCAGTATTTTGGATGACAGATTTAAGTATTTTATGGCAATTTGTGTTACTAGTGACTAATATTAATACAGTATAGGGGTTCTGAGTCATCTTTCTCTTATAAAGATAGTGAATGCCTTTTGCCTGCATTTCCCCATTGGGGAACCCTTTTCTGACTTCTGTGCAGTCCAATCTTTGACCTCTAAGTTCCAGCAAGAAGCCAGGCTGACATTACTAGGGTACAAGTTGATGCATTTTGCCTAGGGCTGACAGCACAAAACCATGTAACTGTAAACCCAGTAGGGAGAGGGGTGAGAAACTTAACTGCTGCTATAGGGTGTTATTGCACAGACTGAAAGAAGATGCTGGCTTTATCGTGCTTTTGGAAAGTGCTTGGCTATGCTTCAGTCTTTCCCCGCTCCCTAAGATAACATCATGGCAGTATCCAATTTCTAGGTTTTGCAGTTCACAGACAGAGCAGTGTAGGAATTTGTGGATCATGCAGATTTGGGGGATGGGGGGAGTGAGCTGAATTAGATTTTCTATTAGTCTAAATACAGTAGCTGCGTTGCTACAAAGCTGGCTTCTCTCAGCCTCATATGCATGTTCGTTATGTCTCTCGTTCCTTGTATAATGCCACAGTGAACGAGAGCCAATGTTGGAAGAGAACTTCAGAAAGGAAGGTGCCCTGATCCACACCCCCAGGCCATGCCAACACCAGTAACTACATAAGACAACTTCACAAGGCAGCCTGACATTGAAGACGATGGGCAGCAGGAAACTACTCTTTCCAGGGGAAATCCTTTGACCATAATGAACAGCATGATTACAAGTCAGATCTCTTAGGACACTGACCAGGTTTGCACAATCACTATGGGGAAAATAAACCATGGTGACTTATTTTCTCTGCTGCACCTGCTGGAAAGACTTGCATAATTACTCCAGTAGCACAGCTAGTCTGGTTGACAGCAATGCTCACCAGGCTTTCATGACCAGGCAAGTCATTTCGGTGGGACTAATTATGCAAATTCCTGCAGCATGTGAGAAAGGAGGAATAAATCAAACTGTGGCTTATTCTCACCTCCATGATCACGTAGACAGGCCTAAGTAATCATTATGTACTCTAAGAGTTCAGAAATGATAACTCTGTCATAAGAAAGGGAGAGTCTTGCAAAGAAAGACTCATTGAATATGTTGGTATCTTGATAGAGTTTATATTGGACACTTGCTTTTAATAGCAGAAACAGGTATATACTACTAATACTTGATTTCTTCTCCTGGTCAAATGTGTTTGAACCAATAAGCATGCATATGGAATTGCCTTTGTTAGGCGATTTTCTCCTTGAAAAGTGTAGTTTTACAGATCATTTCCAGACCAGTTTTCTGATGCGACCTGAGATAACAGTAGCAGCTACACTGTAAAGGGAAAATCCAAGGCTTCTCAAGCTTAAATACTTGTTTGGTCCATGAAGGGCTTAGAGCACTTCATCCATCTACAAGGTGTGGAAAGGATTTTAGCTCTGTTCTTTCCCGCTTGCAACCTCCTATTCCATTTATTTCTCATCTTCTCACTTGATTTAGTCACAAGTTTGTATGCCATAGAATTGGACTATATAAGAGGTTGCTGCTCGGTAATACCCACTTCTCTAATGACTCCCTGTATTTGTATTCCATTTCTCTCAGATTTTTTATGATCTCGTCAGACAGATAAATAGGAAAACACCAGTGGAAAAGAAGAAGCCTAAAAAGAAATCATGTCTGCTGCTCTAGACCCACAGTATGCAGCAGCTCTGAGCCAGGTGAGCCGATGGGGATCGTCCCTTCACGTCCCCTTTGCTTCTGATGCAATCTTCATCTTCCTGGAATGTTTGACACCAGCTTGGTTCCTGGCTGTTACGGTGTGATGAAAGGATAATTGCAACCTGGGGGCTGGAGGTCTCCTGGGTTCTTTTCTCAAAGGAATGAGAAGTTGCCAATGTTATGGTTATATGCTTTAAATAATTTTCCTGTATAGTTTGGCCAAGTATTCTCTCTCCTCCAGAAATTCATATAAAGAATGTTTGAAAGATTTTCCATTTTTTGTAAGGTTTGAGGACTGGACACAAATATTTTCTATGCTATAAACATGACTCCAGAGTCTACATCTGCCCCTGTGCAGTTGTTGTTTCTTGTTTGACTTGCCTTCTTGTTCTTTTGCTTCTGCCGCACACCAAGTACACCCCTTCTTTTCATGGGAGGAAGCAGCCATCAGCAGGCAAAAACAGTGTGTGAATTTCCTACTAGACACACACTGTGCAGAGGTTAACTACACTGTGTCCCTGCACTGCTTAGAGTTCATTTGCTGGTGCCTTTCAGAACAAAGAATTTGCCACAATACACATTCATGGAAGAGGCAACCCTTCCACGGTTTCCCATATCTTAAGAAGGCCTGGGCAGTTGTTCTTGATGGGGTTGCAAGATGAACTGCTTCACCTGTTTCCCTTGAGGCCACCCTCCTCTTGAGGATTTTCTTTAAGTAAATAACACCTAAACATAAACTCATACTGGGTGACATTCATTTGTGCCCTAATGTAGCATTAGTAGCATTGCATCAGTGTACACAACTGCTTCTACAATGTAGCTAGCACTTCTTATAGTATTTACATTTCAATTTCATTTCATTCCTGGGCTACCCAATAGTCAAAGCTCTCTGGGTGACTTCAGTATTTTGCGGCCAAATTTTCTCTTGCACTCATGCCATTTTAAATAGTTTTGGCTTGAAAGACACTTCATCAATCCTGACAGAAAGAATGATATTAATTGGCTTTTGAGAGAGTCCTGCTCTTCACTGGCCCCATGATTTTCCTGTTCTACAGGTAACAATGACAGAGAAATCTGCAGTAGATACAAATGTTCTGATTTCTCAGTCATGCAGATTCTGAAGATTTGAGGCTGGTTTTCCACTTGTGGGGTGGACATTTGCACTAACCGAATCGTATTTGCATGCATTCACATAAGCACTATCACACACTTGCACAAATGGAAATGAATTAATGTGAATTAGAACAAGAACAAATGCAAATTAGTTCCAGTAGAACAAATTTCTGATCAGAACAATCCAATTCTGTCCAAACAGAATAGATTTTTTAAAATCTGTGCAACCCTAGCGACAGGCAATAGACTTGGACCTGAATAGCTAATCTGTCATCAGGATGCATATTCAGGCCAGCATGCACATATTTCCGCTTGAAATTGAAGTGCCACCTGCTGATTCATTAGTATTTGACAATCTAGTTTTTAACCCTCTTGTTACTGATTCTTTATGGGAACAGAACAGAAATGCCAATATACCAGAGATAAGTTGTCACATTTTCTTCTGCTTTTTAAAATTTGCATGCAGGTCTTTGAATGAAAAGCATGCACAGACTCTGAGGAATTCATTTTTCAGGCAAGCCATGCTAAAATAAAAATCCAAACATCTATTAGAAAAAGGATTGTTAGAAATAATAAAGAGATCAGTGTTTCACAGCCATATTTCCCTTCCCCTATGGCCTTGGATATATTGCATCAAGGAGCTTTTATACCAAGCATGTCTGATATAAACTATTTATTTTGATTTTAAATTTATCCCAAAAGAGATTTCAGGGTGGGGTACATGTTAATTAAATATTCCATACAATAAAATAGCTTGAAATAGAAATATAAAACAGTTAAACTGAAAGGCATAAATTATTTCAGCCAGTTTAAAATGTACATTTAAATATAAATGTAAACAAAATATAAAAATATCTAAAAATATAGAAATGTTTAACCTGGCTCTGAAAAGAATACAGTATTTGCTCCAAGCCTACCTCCCATGGAAGGATATTCCAGAGTAAGGATATTCCAGAGTAAGGGCACCACCTCAGAAGGGCCCATTCTTTTTTTTTTTATAAATTTTTTATTAAAATTTTAATCTAACACTAAAAACATCAAACATCACATACATCGAATTTACTGGGTCAAGCTCCTACTACATATTTTTTTAAAATTCAAATCAATTTATAATAATTTAAAAACATCTCTAAGTTTACGCCAAGTCCCGTTTCTCCAGCCAATTATAGAAAGAAGTTCGATAGAAGTCAGTATCCTCTTTCTCCTTCAGTGATAAAGTCAATCTATCCATTTCTGCTCAGTCCAAGATCTTTCTTACAATCAGTCCATCGGTGGGCAGCTCCTCACTTTTCCAATATTGAGCAAATGCAATCCTCACCGCTGTAATTAGGTGCAGCATCAGATACATTTCCTGTCTGTTAACGTATTCCAGTATGATGCCTAACAAGAAAACTTTGGGTTTAAAAGCAAAGGGTTTTTGTAATATTTCCTCCATCCATCTATGCATTTTAGTCCAATTTTTTTCGCCTTATCACAAGTCCACCACATATGATAAAAAGTACCCACTTTATGTTTACATTTCCAACATCTATTTGACATATTTGGAAACATCTTAGCTAATCGACTTGGTGACAAATACCATCTATAGAACATTTTATATAAATTTTCTTTATAGGAAGGGCCCATTCTTTTGAAGACAATAAAGGAAGATGGAGAAGGGGTTAAGGTCTTCTAATTAGCAAAGTTCACATTGCAGGAACTGCACAAATAACAAAAATCAAATACAGGAAAGAATCCTAAAAACAGGGAACTAAGAGATTTTAGAGTGCGGTCCTATGCATATTTAGACACAATGCTGGATTTTGTGGAACTTCAAATCTCTAAACATTTATGGGATTGTGCCCCTTAAAATAGCAAATCCATATAAAGCAAAACAGATTTCACAGTGCAAAAACTACACAAACAAGAGGTCATCCTAACTTGGTTTATGGGAACACTCAGTGGCCAGGGTGCTGCCACAGAGAAAGTCTTCCTTTGTGTTCCCATCAGCTTAGCCTCCCCTGACACTCAGGTTGGCATGAGCACAACTGCCCTGCTTGCTCACTCTCTTTCAAATTTACCTCTTTGACTTGGATCTAGTGAAACAGCCCTTTTCTAGACATTCGCTCCCTATGTTTTTTAAAAAGATATTTTGAGAAAGTGCCTTCAATCATGTGTATTTAAATACATTGTTTGTTTAAGAAGTCTCTTTTGAGCTGAGTACTAACTTCTCCTTCATTCTGTGTTCTTTCCCAAGATTACAGGAATGAAGAACTGTTGCCTAATTTGGAAAGTGCCAGCATTCCAGAACTTCAAATAACTACACCACAAATTAACAACATATCTGAAGAGGCTTCTGTTTTTATATATTATGTGAAGAATTTAGATCTTACAATGGTTTGCACAAAGGTCCCTGGGGAAAAACGAAAAAGAAAATTGCTCTGTGTATATCTCTTGGAATTAAAGACAATAGTACTTCTCCTTTGCAATAGCAGTTAACAGATGTGATAATAAATATAATTGACTCTAGTTGTATGATTATACAAAAGAGCATGGATGCATTTCAGATGTTAGATATTGCTACTATAATTTCATATTGACCTCTTACCATAATTCTTCCCCATCAAGCACTAAAATGGTCAGTCATTAATACTTTCTATCTATCATGATAGATATAACCACACAAATTTTACCCTTTGAACTCACAGCAGCAAATAACTTTCCAAGTCATTCATTTTATATTTAAAAAGTTATGGAATATCATTATTTTCATTCTGCCATTATATTCTAATTAAAATTGTGCATAATGCTTTGGAAAACAATGGATCTTTTATAAGAAAAACTGGGATAACTGATTTCTATGGCTTTGAAAGCTAAAATATATAATATACTAAACCAACTCTAATATTGCTTCTTGTGTTTTACTGTCACAGATTAAATTACAGCTTTTATGAATGATTAAATTTTAGTACATTTTCATTTTGTTTGCGTGTTTCTGTTCCAGGTTTCAGGTCTGGGGGATTTACTGAAAGCATGATAAATATTTGTAATTGAAAATGCTAGCTATGTCTTGAATTACTTTTACTAGTGTCTGTAGGGGTTGTACAGGAAAAATCCAAGTGAATTGGGGCCCAAAAGATCAGGCAACAGTTTTATGGTGATCTTTTTAATCACAGTGATTATTGTGGGCTATGCTGTGCATGCTTTAAACTTCATAGATCTCTTTAGGTAGAAGTTATATCAAATCAAGTCCTGAGTAGAAGCAAAGATTGCCCACAGTCCTCTTAAACTAATATAGGTATTAACCAGCCAATAAGGGATCTAATCAATGTAACAGAACAGTGGATTTTTTCAGTTCATGTCTTGGTTCTAGAACTAAAGCTGTTCTCCGGTCTCCTTATGCTCTTGACTACAAACTCGTCTTAGAGAGATGGAAATAAATGGGCAGCTCTTACCACTGTCAGATGGGTATTTTTTTCTACCCTAATACTTCAATGTAGGTTCAAGGGTGTGTAATCATAGGAATATTTGAGCCTTAATACTGTTCCAGTAAGCAGTTGTCACGTGCCCTCTAGTGGACATAAAATACTAAAGAGGCTCTTTGTCATTTTAGCATATTAAAATTGTATTGACTTTTTAAAAAATGCCATCATTGTTGATGTTCTGTGGGGTTTATAGTTGCTGACCCAGGAATTGTGAGTATTTTGCTCTTTGGATGCATAATACTCACAATTCAGAGATGGCATTTCCATTGCATCGCCTGCTGCTGTGTTGCAACAATGCAGATGCTTGCTGGCTAAAGTGAAGGCTATGTTTTCAGCAGCGAGCAGGAAGAAACTGATACCGGAGACATACTTATCAAAATTGTGCAAAATCGTGTATATGTCCCAGAGGCATTAATTAACATTTTGCATACTTCTTCAGTTTTGCTCAGAATGGGTGGATGTAGATGTGCCTTAATCCTCATTAGGCTGAGAAAGAGCTGCTGGTCCAAGATCACCCAGTAAACTTTGTGGCTGAGTGCAGATTTGAACTGCACCACATTGACTGAGTTCAGAAAAAACAATGGGCTAAGTGTCCCTGTTGAAACATATCGCTGTCGAAACATAAGTTGTCTTGTTATCTGAACCCAGATGAGATAACAAACCTTGGTTAACAATCCACAGTTCATTATTCAACAAGAAACCATAGGTTCTCTTCATAGGTTGCTCAGGTTATGAAGGTATTATTTGTTAATGCAACTGGGTTCAGACAACACAATAAACCAAATTTCAAAAACAGTGCACAGTTCAATGATAATCCACACTCAGTCCTTACCAAGTTGTCTGAATCCAGCCTTTGGTTTTTCTAGCCTGCACATGAGAATTTGGCAAATTTCGTTCAGCATTTTGCACAGCTGAAAATATTTGTTAACTGGCAAAGGAGTTGCACAGAATAGCAGTTCATGTAGAACACCTGTTTTCAACTGAAAACATGAACAGATGTTCTCATTCCAAGGTGAGTTTTATTATCATTACAGGCAGTGATGTAGATATTTCGGGATTCTTTGAGCCTAATGGTAGAGCAGGAAATGAAATTTCAAGTCATCAGAACAAACTGCAGAAGAGATCTTGTTCGCTTTCAGTCTCGTGAGACATGATCTCCCATTAGGCAATAAAGCCACCTGGTAAGTTTTATTGTATAATTATTTACTTCCACAAGGTGGCAGAATGTATCCATACTGTGTATTTGTATGCACATTTCCTTCCCTCTGTGTATATGTATGTGTGTGTGTTTGTAAACGTGGGGTGAACAAGTGAACTCTTATTTTTTTCCTGCATATTCACTATTCTGTAGCGTTGTGCCAAATCTGACCTTTTGCTGAGAGAGGAAGTTATATTTCTCATTCCTTCACAGAGATGGCAAGAATTTTGCAGAAATAGTGACTGGTGCGGAAGGGTTTACCTTACCATAAGTACATGGCTAAGGTTTGTTTGCATGTGTGTCCTTCATTTCCAGTTTTTGTCTTGTACTTTATACATTCAGAGGACAGCAGTATTGGAAAGCCTCAGAAGAAGAAGTCCTGATTTTTCACAAACCCAAAAGACTTCTGGGCCGTGGCAAAGCGCCTTCCTACAGCAAGGTAGCCCCTGAAGCTCTACACACTAAAAACATCTCTGGAATTCTCACCCCTTCCCTCAATTTTTCAGAAGTGGTTTTTTGTTTTGCTCCCATCTCTGATGAATGGCTGAAAATAAATGCTGGGTGTTACAGGACTTTTTTCTGTCTAAGCAATATCCAAGATGGCATGTTGGGAATTGGAGAACTTCTTTCTGTTTATTCATAGGATTGTGCCCTTAAGCTCTTACTGGCACTAAAGGCACGCCATTGTTTAGAAGGTGGGCAGAACTGCACGAATATGTAAAATCACCAAACCTTTGGTGGTTGGGGAAAAGGGAGTGAGGCCATCACCATCTGGAGAACACAGAGAGACTGGATTTGGTTGTCACATCTGAAGTTCCCAGCCCTGAAGTTTTCCAAGGGCCATTACAGTACTTCAGAATATCTGTATACACCCCAAGAAGTAGGTTTGGGAGGATTAGTTTGTGAAGGGCAGAGAAACATCTTTGCCATGTTAACCAAATGAAACCATGAATAACAAACCATGAATGTGCATCCAGAAGATGCACTGAGGACCAGGCTAGGCTTGCAAAGGCCTATGGTCATCCTAAGCAAAGCAAGAGGAGTAGTGGAGGCAATCTTTGCTTCTTTGCTCCTCCTCCTCTATACATTTGCCATCTAATAGGAGCATGTTAGAGGGAGAGGGGGTGGAGGCTACTGTAACTTCGGGATACTTGTATCTTGACTGCCTCGATTTTTCCCCTCCCTGCCCCACTAGAAAGTTCACTTTAACCCCTCTCTAAGGGTGCTTTTCCAGTACAGTGTAGCCATTACAGATCTTTCCATGTCAGCTGTGGGGAAGGAGTTGCAGGCAGAGCTCCAGATTCAAAATGGGAACTGTGTTTCTAATTTCAGTAGTCTAAAATATGGCAATGGCCCTTTCTTGTACTCCGCTGTTGACTTCTTTGCTAGAGGTACCAATATGTGTTCTCCATTTTAAAATCAAAATCTGTTTGATCTTTATAAGCAAGGGGAAACTGACAATGAGGCAGAGATGTAAACAAATATTTTTACAGGGCCAGGAAAAAAATAGTGTTTTCATGCAGCTAACAGTGCAATGTTCTTTATTTTAATTACCGGTATGGAAAGTACTGTTTTTCAATATGCCAGTAGATGGCATGCTTCCATAACACATCTGATCATTGTTTCTTCTTCCAGCTGGCAGATGGGTACTGATCAATAGCAATAACAGCAGCAATAATAATGGTTCCTTGGACCTTACTTCGAGTGAATAAGACATTTTCAAGTAAACAATGCAATTTAATAAGCAGATTGCTGATAAACTTTGTTTATGTCTAGGAGTGTGCTCTGTATAATGAGATATAACCCTTTGAATTCTACTTCCAATCTGTCAAGAGTATAGATTCAGCAGATCCCCACCAGCTTTCAAGTTATGATGGATCAGACTCCAATGGCTCAGCTCAGAAGTGTGAATTATCCACTCAAAAGAGGCCAGTTATTTCTGAACCAAACTAACTTCTTACAATATAGTCCAGTCTTGCCCACTTGGATTACTTTTCAGGAGTTTGCAGTAGAATGGAGGAAGGGACTCACCAACTTTATTCCCTCTCTCTAGTACCAGGCAAATGGTGGATAGGGTAGGGAGAAGATTGCCTTGTTATTCCAGTAGCAAAAGTGTGATAGAAGGGTAAAATGGTTGGATTAATGAGCTGGAAAGCTCAAAGGCTACCCTATGTAGTCATGTTTTGTTGCTGGATTTTGCACCCCCTGCCATGCAACTTATTGTGTTGACTGAGACACTCAGACTTAAATGCTATGGAGCCCATTGACCAGAGCACAATTCTGGCCAAGGCACATTAACTGATAACAGCCCAAGTTTCCTCTCACCTCTTGCCAATGCTGGGGGAGAGGGATGGCCTGTAAGCCATCCTGCTCTCCCGGCATCAGCAGGAATGATAGGGAGAAGCCGCCAAGCTCCACTATGTACTGGACACTCAGTCCTAGCAGTTGGGGAGGAGGCCCAAGTTTGGGAGAATGAGCCACCTGGCTTCTCTTCCTATCAAGGAAGCAAAGTGGAATGGCATTGTCACACCTGCCGCCGCAGATGAAAGAACTTCCACAGAATGCCAGGAATATTCCTTGGGCAGAAAAAGCAACACAGCACTCTCTGCGCTATTTTTCCCTTCCCCTGCCCCTGCCCCTGTTTGACAGTGGCACCAAGAGAGGGAATAAGAAGACTAGATGTGCAAGAGAAATCCTGCTAGGGAGCATAATTGCACTTGCTGGCAGGGGAGTTGTTTTGTTCCCATAGGAAGAAAGCACCTCTTCTCCCATCCAGCAGCTCCTTCTACTCACCACTTGCTGACTTGCAAGGTGATGGATTAGTGCTGTGCTGATTGACTGGATTGATCGAATGGAGGCAGCCAATTGGAGCATGCCTCATGCACTGCCCTCTCAGCTGCCACACACGGCTTGGGGTGAAATTCATGGAGCAGAAATCGGTTTCACCCAGCAGAAGTGGGTTCCTGTTCTCTGCCAGCTGTATCTGCCTTTCTGAGCAGGCACAGAGATGAGGGAGCTCTAGCAGACTGGCCAGAGCTCCCTCCATGTTAGCCCAAAAGGACAAGCAGGCAGCCTGGGAAGGGGCAAGCTGGAAGTAGAACCAGCTTAAGCTGCTCTTCCCCTTTGCAACATCCCTGCCTGCTGTATGGGCTGATGTAGAAGAGGATCTGTTTCCATGCCAGGTCCAAACAGCAGGTGAAACTGCCTGGGAACTGGCAGAAGCCAAGTCCTGTTCTCTACCAGCTGTGCCTTCCATTCCTCCACACTTAACAAGCAAGGGAGTGGGAAGGTGGCCGAGCCACCTGGTGCTGGTAAGATATCTTCCGAGTCTTTGTGGGCAGCACTCGCTTGGGGTGGCAGCCACATGAAGTAGAAAGGGCTTCTTCCCACCACACCTCTCTGAGAGGAAGCAGGAGGGAAATGATCCTTGCCCACCCATGTGGCTATCACAAGGGCAGGCAGAGTGAGATCGAAGGTGCTTTTTTGCATGACCTTCCTGTGAGCAACACTGTGTACTAGACTGTGCTCAGAAGCTTCTTAGGCTTGATCTGCTGGAAAGGGAAATGGAAAGAAGTTGGGGAAGAGAAACACAACTCACAACAGGGGTTGCTCACAGAACTGGTCAACTTTGTGCTACAGAATGAGTAACCAAAAGGTCATTAGCAAGAGCTATCCATCAAGATAATGAGCCCCTTAATTGTATATTTGGTTCTGCCTATACCAGGTCTTGATTCTCAGCTGAATTCTCCTCCCTTCCCACCAAGTACGAGAATTGGCTTTACCCTCAGGAAGGTTTATACCACTTGATGTCCAGATAGCGGGAATGTTGGATGCTACTTAAGCAGTCAGTTCTCTTGACCTGGCATTGGATAACTGGACCAATCAAGTTTCACCTTTTCCCCTGTGTTTACTCCAGACCAGAGTCTGGTCTCACCAGCTTCTTGACTGCACTTAGTCAGTAAAGCATTCTGTCCCTACCTCTCCTTCCAGTTCCAACTCAGAGTCTGAATTATCCTCCTTAGAATGCCACATTTTTGGAGAATCATTCCCGGTCACCACAACTGAATAAAAACTAACCACCCTACTTGTCCTCCTGCCCCCTCTCACCGTTGCACAACTGAGGCACGGCCCAGCAATGGGAAGGGATGGGCCATCTTGCCTCACAAGCAGCTCCATTCTCCTGGCATTGGCAGGAACACAGAGCAGGCAAAGTGGAGGATCGCTATTGAAAGTGCCCACGATCGGCAGCTGTCATGCCAGCTCCCCTCAGTTGTCCTGTGTCCATGGGTGGACACAGCAGGGAAGCTGGTGAGGGGCAGTGCCTGAGGTCCCTTCTGTGCCCAATCTGTGTCAGGTACAGTTAGGACCTCCAAGCAACTTTAAACCCAGGTTAGCTCTATAGCCACTCTGGGTTTCAAGGATCATTTGAACCCACGCAAATTGCCATCCTTCCACCCATGGCCTGAAGTGATACAGTCCAGGCGCAGCTGTTGGGTATAGACGTACTGAATAGAAATGTATATAGCAATCAGTATACAAATGTAATAAATAGAAAGTAAGAGTTGTAACATCTTCTGATAAATGTGCAACTTTCTGAAGTGTGTGCTGAAATAGTTGGAGGTGGGCATCTGAGGGAAATTAATTTCACAGAAATTTCAGCTAGCTGGAACTGTGCTTGCCAAACTTCTTTCTTGCATCTGTTCGTTGCAAGTGAGAGAGGGATTGCTCATATGAACAAATGGTTTATTTAGCAAACCAGCTCTATGTCTCTACAGCAAAGACAATGAGGGACATAAGTTTGGAAAAGTGCCAAACTGTCCCAAAGGCAAGCAGCACACAGCAACTTCCGTCTACTCAGTAGTTCCCCCTGGCCTCCACGTTTTCAGACAAGAGACTGCAATGAACCCCTGGCAACAGTAAAAGTGTCTGAGCCAGAACAATTCATGGCACCCAAAAGGAGGTAGAGAGCTCATACCAGCTGCAGGAAGAGATCTTTTTAATGTTCTGCTTGTATTCAAATCATGCAACCAGAAAAAAGACAACAGCCCAAACATGGTGAGTCAGCAGTGGCTCTCGGTATGTTGGGCATGTTTGCCCTTGCAGCTGTGATGGTGTTTTGTTTTGTTTTTTTGCTCCTCTCCTTTCTCTTCTCTGTATATTCATTTTACAAGCTTAGACATTGATCCCCCAAAGAAAGAGCTTTGTACCAGCATGATCTATAAGCTGATCTTCCCAACAATGAGAGAAAATAGTAAGGGGACACGGGCTGTCCAGAGAGACATGTGTAAGCTTTTCCCTGTTTCATAGCATCTGCAATTGGGGTATCCTTCTGAACTACAGATCCAAGTGCTATGCACTTATTTCAGACTAATAAGTCTCCAGGTTCTGAGCATTGTGTCTCAGTGAAAAGCTGATGTCACAGAAGACCTTGGTAGACAAAACGACCATAATTCACATATCCGTTCCTGGCTTAACTGGTAGCATCTCTCAGGAAGAAGCATCATGTGATTTCTTCCAGTCTGTTCAAGTGTTTATGTCAGCTCTCCCCAACCTGTCACTCTCAAGATGTGTTGGACTACAAATCCCCCATTCCCCATGCTTGCTGGGTATGATGTAAGCTGTAGTCCAACACATCTGGAGCAGGTTGGGAAAAGCTAGAACACACACCACATCTGCCCACAGCTGTACAAATATCTTGCCTTTCCTTCTAAAGAAAACCAAGATGGATAACAGTTAAGTTTGAAAAAGTCACAGTAACAAATAAAATGAAACATTTTGTCTGAACAAAAGGTTTTGATTTAATCTTCAGTTTTCTAACACGTGTGTGTATGTGCTGGGAATAATTTCAAGGAAACAAACAAGCATCTGGTTTCTCAAGCACCTATGAGAATATCATGCAACTTCCACCAATGGCAAACAGCCAGGACATGAAATAGAATAGAATGTTGTTATGGAAAGCTGCAGAAAACCTCAGATAAGAACAAAAGCACAGCGTGCGTCAGAAGCCATTAGCCCTATTCTAGACAAGATGTTAGCCCTTTTTTCTTGGCAAGAGAGTTGGAAGATGGGAGAGTCAGAAGGGGAGGGGATGCTTTGCAACTGAGTTAAGGCCATAGAAATTAGGTGAAAGAGAAGAGTGAGCGAAAGGAAGTAGAAGGAAGGACCTGGTGTGCAGAAGGCAAGACTTGGTCTCTTTTGGAAAGTTGCTACAGCTGAGGGCTACAGCGTTTGCTCCATAGTTCTCTAAGTTCACTTCCTGCTCCAACTTGCATGTTTGATGACTTTTTCTGGTGACCAAGTACTGCAGAAAAAGGGAATCGGAATAAAGAATTCTCACATGCCAGGTCCCAAAGACCTTGGTAGTAAGGTCTGCTCTTTACCCTTATTGAAGTACAGTAAAAAAACAGAAGTAGTGGACTATTTAAATTTTGTTGTTATCATTGGCTTCCTTGCAAGTGTTGAAAAAACTGTGAATTCATTTTTCATTTTGGCAGCATAAAACATTCTCTGGATTAAAGCCAAGGCAACTCCAGCGAAGTCTATGGTGTGGTCTCAGCATCATTTTATATTTATGGCAGAGGAAGCTTCTGCTAAGGCACTTTATAGGAACCTAAGGAAACAGTTCATAGATGAACAGAGTGTTCCGTCCTAGATCTTTGACTACAGCCCATTGAACTCATCTCTGCCCACTGTTTATTTTCAGTCCCAGTGGCTTCCTGTGTGGTGTGTGGGTTGGAGAGCTAACAAGGTGAATAAAGCAATGCTGTATAGTCCAAACAAGGGAAACAAACTGTGCTTTCCCCAGAGCTGTTCCTAAGTGCTGAAGATCTGTAACTTTATCATTTCAAATCACTTCCTATAATGCCCTCTTCCTATGTTACAGTTTCCTGAAAGGATTCCCCTGCCCTTTCCTTGCTAGAATGAGGAGGACTTACTATTTGAATGCCTCTACTGTTTCATCCTCTATTGAGCTCCTGCTGTGGTTCTGAAGTGCAATGCTCATATTACATTATTTACAGGCAAAACTCTGAATAGTGGATGGCAGGAAGAGCCTTTGCTTCCACCGAGAGCTCATATATGCATGTATCCAGGGTGTAGGCCAGTGCTGGCCTTGGATTCTGGAGATCTGACTCCAATCCCCACTCACCCATGAAGCTCAGCTAGTGACACTGGGCCTGTCAATGACTCTCAGACTACTCTTCTTCACAGGATTGTTGTGAGGGTAGCATGGAGGAGAACTGTGTAAACTGCCTTGGGGTTCTTGCAATAGAGAAAAGGTCCAATGCAAATGCAATAACGTATCAGGGGTGAGGAACATCAGGCCGGGAAGAACCGAAAAAGCCCTTGAACCCAGCCTGCCAATATTCCCCTGCCTGCCTCAACCTCCTGCTCTGCTTTCACAGTCTGTAGTCAACCTGATGGTAGGCTTGAAAGCACGCACATGGGTGAGATTAGAAGCCAAATCAGAAAGAGTGGTGGTTGCGGCACTGAGAATTGTGAAGAGACAGATGTGTGTTTGTGTGTGAGAGAGTCTGGGGGGTGGGGGGGGGGACTGGTGGTTCTGACCCACTCACTGCTGAGTTTTAGTCTACCCACCATTAGGACATGAACCACGAGAGGTTATTTCTTCCTTTTATTTGGCCCTTGGGACAACAAGGTTTCCCCACCCCAGGTACATACTGAGAATCTACAATGACAGGATTGGCATGGCATGCTAAATTGCTGAGGGGACAGGGGGCTTAGCATATCTTTTGACCCCCTTTCCCTGCTTCCCAGGTGAATTGGTTTATAAATCAGCCAGACTAGCAAGGGTTTATATTGGGTTTAGGAAACCCCCGTGGCTTAGCATGTCATCAGATGTCAAGCATGTCACCACAGTCAAGCCAAAGTCTAAAGAGTCCCTTGGGCAGATCAGTAAAAAAGGGTTGCGGATGACAGCTGACAATGTGCCTAGCTGGCATTTTTCACGGGTGTAACTAGCTCCCCTTGTCCTCCTGCCCATACCAGCAGGGAGGACAGGACTGCCTGCAGGGGGAAAGCCACCAGGGCCGGTCACCTGCTGCCCCTTCAAGCCCTGCTGGGGAGCGAGCGCATGGTGGAGGAACAAGCCACTTGGTCTCCCCGCCTCAAGAGGAAGCAAGTTCGAGCAGCTGGATGCTGCCTTGCACCACTGTGGTGGTGACGGCAGCAGATGGGAGAGCCATTCTGTTTGCCTTGAATAACGGAGTGCCACAAGACTTGTATCTGCAGCGTTTGTTTTTAGACTGTTGATAAAACCTACAGAACAATTAAACTGTTCCTATCAACAGGCAGTGATTAAGGGGAAACTATTCAGTAGGCAGAGTGAAGGCCTTTAATGCATAAGCTACTGAGTGGGTACACAACACATTTTTCTCTGCAATATGCTGGAAAAGACAGCAATTTGCTATTGTTTCTTCATACTTTCAACACTGTTGAAATGCTTTCAGTGTTATGGCTGTCACATAGCAAGCCTTGCTATTAGTCTGCACATAGGGCGGAATGCATTTTATAAGGTTCCCATTGTGGCTTTTTAGATCTGTAAAGTGTGCAGCTGCTGCTGCTGTATGTTTTTTCCATTTCCTTCCAGTCTTCCATATTCCCCAATACCCAGGAGATAGATAGATCGATGATAGATAGATGGATAGATAACAGAATCTGAAACAAATCAGTTAAGCTTCAAAAACATCCCTACTCTTCCATTAACAATATTAAAATGTTCATATAAGCAGTGCAAGGAAGGCTTAAAGTCCATCTCTCTATATTCTTATTTGCAAGCTGCCAAATGATATTCATTCTGGCAGGTGTTGAACAGACATTTAATCCAACAATGGAACTCTCTCTCTCTCTCTCTCTCTCTCTCTCTCTCTCTCTCTCTCTCTCTCTGTGTGTGTGTGTGTGTGTGTGAGAGAGAGAGAGAGAGAGAGAGAGAGAGAGAGAGAGAATGTATGCACTGCATGCTGGTGATGGCACCAGGTTTTTGGGTTAGGGATATCCTGAGGAGATCTGCCTCATCCACACGGCTCATGCACTCAACCTCTTCCTTGGGTCCAATTTGTACAACTGGCCTGGGGTAGACCATAACACAAATGAAGGTGCTACCATGTCTCCTCTCGAGTCAGCACTTGCATGCTTGGAAAGGACATGTGAAAGAGCAGTGACAACAAGGAGGAGTTGGAGTGTCGGGGGGTTCCCAGGCTTGGCAGTGGGTGCCCTACAGGGGTTATGGGTCTTAGTAACTGCCCAGTAACCTGTCTCCAAAGGGGATCCTTCTTGCATTAACAAGAAGCCAGTTGGTGGGGGAGTTCTGTTTGTGTGTTAGAATACAGAATTTTTTACTGGATCTGGGAGCCATTTTTGTTTTCATGTTTAATTGTAACCTGCCTTGGAGACTCTAGGACTGAAAAGTAGGATATAAATGTTCCTAAGCTAAAATCAGTAGACATCATCTATGAAAACCTTTAGTGTCAGATGCTAGCTAGTTAAAGACTAACAGGGTGTTTGTGTTCATTTCTGAGAATTCTGAGTCCCTGAGATTTTTCATTCAGCTAAAACATAGAAACTGCAAGGTGGAGATCAAAGAACTCAACAATGGGCTTTGCTACCTTTTCTTGTCATTTGCAATACCAGATTCAAAGTTTGTGTTAGTGGAGGCTTTCTTTCAAATTGTATTGAAATATTGAAGCATGTGAAAGATCTTGTAGGGCCTTATAAGGAGAATTTTTTCATAGAACGATGTCATTCAACCCTATTAGAAGAGCTGGACTATTTTTTTCCTAGGAGATACCCACAGTATAGCCTTATATGCTTTTTCACACCTACCAGTCTCCTATTACAGGTACAAACTAGGCACATGTTTAAACACACACTAGACTTTCGGAGTTTTTTCATAACGTTCCAGTAGACTTGAATGTATAATCATTATGTTTGTCTTTTGAGAAGTTAGTTCTATTGAGTTCAGTGAGACTTATTGCAAAGTCAGAGTGTAGAACTGCACTGTGACTCTCCTGTCCAATGTTTTCACATTTCCAGCCAAGCAGATGCTTAAAATAGACTTATTTTCCCCTCCAAGTAGTTCATATTATGAGCTGCACTGAGGCAAGAATTTGACATTTCTGATGGTGGGTATGAAGCTTTGAGGGCTTCCCATCTGCCCTTGCTGGTGGGGAGATCAAAGTAATTATACACCAAAGCAAAGCAAAGCCAAGCCAAACCAGATTTTCTTACAGACTCAATTGGAGGTGTCCTAATGATTGTACCCTTGATGATCAGAAGCCCCTCAGCTCAGGAGCTTCCAATCATCCAATGCAAAGCAAGGGGTGTTGTGGGGATGATCTATATTTGCAGACCACAGTGAGATTTCCAAGGAGTTTAAACTGTGCTGCAGATGGGCATGCTCGAGATAGAGAGATCAACAGAAAGTTGCTGACATGAAAAGATCCTCCATCCCTCTAATAAAACCAAAGTTGTTGTAGTTCTCATTTTTATGGCTTAAATTCTAAACAGGAGGCTGGCATTTTAATGGCAACTGCTTGCAGAGTAGTTCCACATTTGGAATCCTGATCCGAAGGTGATCCCTTGCCAATTGAATCCTGTGCTTGCAATGACTCGGCTGTGTTAAAGAGATGCAAGGAAGCAAAGTCGAGTGGCTGCCACCCCTGAAGGCATTCTGGCCTTGGCTGAGCTCCAGCCATTGCGTGCCCAGTAAGCAACACACTGAGCTATACAAGCACCCGATCCATCCTTTCCGCTGCAGCAGCTGAAAGTGCACTCACAAAGAGAACTTCATGGGCAAACAGTGGGGCACTTGTAACCTGAGCACACAGCCTGTATTGTGGGGCGGAGAGCCAGATGGCATCCTCCTACATTCTAGCATTTGTGCCAGAGTGCCATTTCTCCTCTGAAAATGGAAATGGCCTGAAAGCTCAGCATGCAGTGGGCTAAAATGGATGTTTTGAATGCAACATTTTGCAGATGAACCAAGATTTCAAGGTGGCAAAAAGTCCTCAGCAGAACACCATTTTCTTTTCTCAGTGATTTATTTAGGGGTTAGGGGGGGTATGTGTGGGGTATGTGTGGGGTTAGGAAGGCTGTGTGTCTTCTTTTACAGAAGAAAAGAGACCTGTTTCTTTTTTCTCGGTAGAGACCTGTTTTTCCCTGCAGAAGAGAGCAGGATGCGTTCCAGTCGAGTAAAGCTCAGGGAACCAAGGTTCAATTTGGTTCATTAGGAAGTATTTCAGTCAGGAAGTACTTCCTGATGATTAGGGCCTCAAGAGTATAGAATGGGCTTCCACAGGTGGTGGTTGAAGCCCCATCAATGAGCATGTTCAAGGATAGGCTGGACATGCACATGGTAGGCATGTCATGAGTGGAGCCAGCTGGAGCCAGGGGTCAGACTAGATGGCTCAGGGGGTCGCTTCTGACTCACTCTCTATGTTTCTATTTGATGGGCCACTTGGTGTTCTCTCCAAGTCATCAAAGTCCTTTCCAAATGTAAAGGTCAAGTGGCCCATCAACATTTAGCACCAGAACAGCAGTCTGAACAGGTAGGCACACAGGTAGGTCACCTGGGTCACTTTCAGACAAGGGTTTGCAGTGCCACTGCTCTAACTCATTCACACAGTTTCACAGAGGGAGAGGCAGGCATCACTGTCTTCCACTTACAACCCTTCTGTGTTTTCTCACTGCTTCTTCAATCTTTTTTTAACCACAGAAAATCTGTTAAAGCAAGATAGATGGAATAGGGTCAGCAAGTCTACCGATGAGTAGTTCCAGGATCCCACCAACCGGAAGCACCTGATCATCCCTCTTCTCTGTGTTTGTATTTACATCTAGGCATAGTCATTCATTTTCTTCTTCACTTCCTCTTTTACTGCTTTGGGTATCAAGTTCTGGCTCTTGTACTTCTGGCTGTATCAACCATTGTTATGTGACAGTGTTGTAGTGTGTCTTTGATGTTGTCTCTCCATCTTCCTCTGGGTCTGCCTTGTGCTCTTTGGCCTTCTCCTCTTTCTGGACATGCCTTGAATGGTATGGACTGCCAAGACATTCTCTCCAGGTGAGCAAACCTCTTTATTTGCTATCTTTGTATATTGTTTAGGATTGGTTCTATTCCAATTATTTCCCTTATAATCTCATTCCTGATTTTATCACTTATGGTCACTCTGGCAGCTTTTCTCAAATATCTCATTTCTTTGGTCGCTATCTTTTGTTTCTGTTTTATTGTAAGTGTCCATGTTTGACACTGGTAGCATAGAGTGGGGATGAATATTCTTTGTATGAGCTGCTCCCTTGTACTGATCAGTACTGCCTTATGTTGTAGGGGTGGAGCTAACTGTCCCGATACTTGGTTTGCCTTACTGCATCATATGTTAATCAATCTGACCATTTTACCATCTTCAGTGAATGTTGTTCAAATTTTATGCAAGTTGTTATCCGTTTTGGCCCTTGCTTTCAACCATTCATGAGTGGTCACCTTATGGAGCTTGAAGCCTTGACCTGTGCCAGATTTTGACACGTGGGCTGCAGAACCATCACTAAGCTGTCTTCCTGGATGGTTTTCTCTCAGTCAGACTCTGCCATCCATGAGGAGCACAGCTCGGAGAGGTAAGCGTCAGGAGTGGGAGGTACTTCAGCACCTCTCAGCTGCCCCATATTTTTGCTATTGAAATCGTAACTCACCCCTGTTTTATATGTGATTGTCTTGACCAACATGTATGTGGTTTCTGAGCTGACCCACCTTGAAACCAGTCTTCCCCAGTCAGACCCCCTTCTGCCTGCATTGCCCTGCTATGTCCACCATCTGTGGCCATGTTGTCTGGGGATAACAGGAGTTATGGTCCAACCTTTCTAGTGGGAGCTGTTGTCAAGCCTGCTGTCATCAGATCTAGTTTTTAGTTCGAGGAATACAGGCAAAGGATTGGTGAAGACATTAAGGAGATAAGCAAAGCTTGTTATATAAGAATGATAGCATTTGTAGCATGCTACAGGCCTTGGCTGATGGCACATCTCAACCTTGTGATTTCTTAAATCCAAATAAGGATGTGGGCATCCCTCTAAAATTGAAAAACAGTACAATCCTCCTTTAACGTTCACCTGGGCCAACCAAGCTATATCTACCGAATCTTATTTTGTATTCAGGGCAGTAAGATACAGGTTTAATAAATAATATCAAACATTATTTTTAAGAGTGTGGTATCACTGGAAAGAAACAGAAACTTTGATATTTGGCTATTGGATGGTATAAAAATGTAAAGAATAAATAAATGACTTCAGAAAGGAACATCTTATTATGATATCACTAGTGCTGAGGTTTTATTTCTTTAAACCTGAGGCAGCTGATAGAAATAGGTCTGGAAGACACATTACTGAAAAGTAAGACTACCACAAAAGTAAAAAATATGGACAACATATTTTAGCCCATAAAATAAAAGATAATGTTTCATCTGGAGAACATTTTCCAATTCTAAAACACTTTCTGTGGAATTTTTCAATTAAAATATTTATCTCTAATTTTTGAAAGATGTAAATTACCCAGACTATTACTGTCAAAATTCAGAAATAATGTCTGACCTCTATTAACAGTAGCTAATGTTTTAAATTTGCAAATGACATCTACTTATTCAATGCATCCTAACAGATGAATAGAAGGTCAGTTTTTTACAGTGTAAAATATTCAGCCTGACATTCAAATTTGACTGGTAAGAAGCTTTTAGTGTATGATTGATAGGAAAATCAGAGAAATTTCTTTGTCCTTACTTAGAAACCCATCTGTCAAGGGAAGAGTAGCTTAAAACATCTGGCTATAAATTCTATTGCATTGCTATAGTACCACAAATCACCACCTTCTGGACAATGAGTTTGCCATGCATACATTTTGGCATGATGGGACTGAAATTGACCATGGCTTGATAATTAGTTGCTCCAAAGTGATGAGATGTCAGAATTAATCTTGGCTGCTGAAAATAAGTATGGAACAAAAGGAATGAATCAAGGCAGAAATTGGGAAGGGCTGTCATGTTAGTAAATCAAACTCAAGTATTCATTTGTGTGGCAAGTGCTGAGCAGCCTTATTTACCCAAATGTCCACTGCAGTTAGATAACATGTTAGATAATGAAGCATGTAACAGAGTTAAGCAAGGAATCTTGGCATTGTTTCAGTCAGTGCATGGTCTAAGCAAGTGTGTGAATAAATACTGCAGAAAATCATGCATGCACACCGTTAATGAGGGTCAGAGCTTCTGAGTCAAATGGGGCAACTTCCAGAAAGACCTAAGTTGAAATACAGCATTAGATTATTTGAATACAGAGGTCAGCTTTCCTCAAACTTATGCCGTCCAGAAGTTTTGGACTATAATTTCTAGCATCCTTGGTGGCTCTGGCTGATGAGACATCACAGTTAATTTGGATGGTTTGTCTTTGATATGAAGTAAAAACCAAGCCACTTTGACTTCTATGTTATTCTAATTCAAAGATGTACTTTTAAAAAAGGATCTTGGAATAGAAATAAAAAGTGATGTAGATTCACAGTGTTTCAGGTCCATTAAATGCCCAACCAATGTGGCAAACATATATGGAAATACGACCATCAACTTGTGTTGTAGCTACACAGGTGCTTGAGTGCTGGTTGTGATTTATCTAATCATACTTGACATGCAAATAAGTTTGACATAAGGCTGGGTATTACAAAGCCACTGATGTTTCCCCATCTTCCTGTAAGCAAGGAACCATTTCTTCCATTCCATGGGAAAAATGCAGATAATGTGTTCCAAAGGGGGATGCCATGAACTGCTTTAATTTTAAGTATACCTCAGAACATCCAGTCACAGATTCCCCAGCATCTTGCCCAACATGGACCTCAGTAGAACACCAGCTCTGACACATTACTCAAGTCACTGCACTTTGAAAAGTCTAAAGACAGAAACTCTAAATGGCCTTGAGTGTTTGGCTTCTGTATATGACAGCACTTCTGTTGCTTTGGGACTAGAGCTCTCCTCCTGAACTAAATTGCATTGTCAGAAGTTCTGCTTCCTTCCTACCCTATTGGGGCACTAGCACCACTTTCTTTCCTCTCTTATTTGCTACTGTGGCTAAAACAAACTCAGAGCCACAGGGGTGGAGGGCATGCTGAATAGGAATTAAGCTTTTTAGGAGCTTAATGTCTGAACAAGAGGGTGGAAAGTTAGTTTAGTTCCTAAGTTCAAGTAGCAAGGAACTTGAATCTACCTTCCCCAGCTTGGCATCATCCAGATGCCTTGGTACAAAATCCTATCATCTCCAGGTGATGACAGCTGTTTTACTTTATTTCATCTCTATACCATCCAATAGCTGAAGCTTTCTTGGCAGTTTACAACATGATATAAAACATTACACAAAAAAGGCATAAAAACTTAGCAAATGAAATATAAAAAACAATAAAGAAAAAATATACAATGAAGAATGACCCTGTAAAAAGAAAAACACCTGGGATGGCTATCTTTAATGCCACAAGCATATTATTAAATGTCTCAGTATAAAGGGCCATCGGAACCTGGTCCTGAAAAGATGGCAAGGTTCGTCCCAGGCACACTGCAGTGAGGTGGTCATTCCATAGACGGGGACCACCACTGAGAAACCACTGCTTTTGTTGTCACATTCTGAGCCTCTCTTGAGGAAGGTGCTGGATCTTGAGCATAGTTTCTGGGTAGATCACAACTGGGACAGAAGAGCCCTGTATTTGGGGCGGGACGTGTTGATATGAATGTCCTGTCTGGTGGGGCTGTGTCCTATGGACCATTCATGTCTTCAAATTACCAGGTACCATTTACTCAGAAAGTAGATATTTGCTCTACTTGCTTCGATCTATAAGAACGCAAGAAGGGCCAGGCTGATTCAGACGGAGGCTCCATCTTGTCTAGCATTCTGCTCACACAGTGACTGAACAGCTGCCCACAAAGAAGCCATAAGCCCCATGAGTGCCGCAGCGCCCTCCTTGGCATACGCCCCAGCAACTGGTGTATATCCTGCCCCTGATACTGGAGATAGGAGACAGCCATCAGGTCAAGTAGCCATTGGATAACTACCTTCCATGAATTTGTCTAACCCTCCCATAAAACTGTCCAAGTGGGTGCCCATTGCCATGTCTTATGGAAGTGAATTCCACAGTTTAACTATGTGTGGTGTGAACAACTACTGCCTTTTATCAGTGCTGAATCTCCTACCAATTAGTTTCATGGGATGACCTCGTGTTATGAGAGTATTATGGGAGATTATTTTATGAGTATTATCAATTCAGATGGGTGCACTTGGAGATGTCATTTCAATTTCTCAAAGACATGCAGCTCATCATTCCTTGGCATTGTGGGAAATTTAAACGGCAGTGCCAATTGGAGCAATGCCATTGTCCACAACTGAGGCTGGGTATAAACCTATTTGGGTGCGAATGACGGGAACAGATATAGGGGGACCCTCCCCCCAAAGGTAACCCAGGTGAGATTCTCATGAAACCTTGAACTGGCCCTGAAAGTGAACCATCTGATAATGTAGTCATTGGGTACCCTTTAATCACTGGCAGTTGAAGGTATGAAGGAACTTCATTATGATTGAAGTGATGTGCTGTGAAAATTCTCTCCGCAATGTTGTATCTGTGCTGACTTAGTCACAGGTCAGATGATGCTTCATGTTATTACCATCAAGGGACAAAACCAGGCATGCATGCATGCATGCATGAACCAGCCTGTGTGATACACCAAAGGGCAGAAGTGCTCCGTTATCTTTGGCAAATTATATTTCTCCTCTAAACCTCTATAATGTCCAATCCTCTCCAATGATTGCGATGTCCTTGGGACAAGAACCAACCTCATGCAGCACACATTAACAGTATGACCCTGATCTCAGCTGAAACCCTTAAGCTGTGTTGTAAAACAAATAAAGATGAACAGTGGGGGACGTGCTTTGGCGACCCAAGGGAGTTGGCTTAAGAGAAGTGCAACATTTTGCTGTGATTTGCTTAGCCTTTCAAGCAAGAAACACCAAGCTGCTATGCCAGTGTGGCTAACTAAGCTCTAAGGCAAACTCACGGAGATTTTATCCTGGATGGCCTATTGAAAATGACAGCACAGGGATCCCCTGCAGGATAATCTCTCCAATGAATGAATATTTGATATGAGGGCTATCCCTTTATAACTGTCTGTGTCACTACCGACTATTAATCTGCAAAAGAAATTACACGATCAGGCAGATCTAGGGCAGGAGGCGAAGGCTCTCCTCTGCCAAGCAGGTCTGCTTAATCACTGAGCAAAGCTGCACTAAAAAATGCACACAGTCCACAAACATCTCATATTAAAGGGAAGCAATGGGAGTTTTAAAGCCTGAGTAACCTTCCAATGCTTGGGAAAACATATTCCACCCCCCACTCCCTGCACAGCCTCCTCACAACGTTCTGTGTTTACAGGACCGCTGAACTCCAGGCCTGTGGGCCAAATCCCATTCTCTGGCTCCAGCTTCTTTTCTCCACCCACCAATCATTTGATGATTTCCTGTTTTATCCACATTTCTCTCCCAGGGGTAAAGCTGCAGCATTAAGAATGTTGAGCTGCGGCACACTGGTAGATTTGGCTCTGCCCCTTCCCCCCACCCAACCTTTGTCTTCAGCCTTCTTGCCCACCTGGAGCTGCTCCAGCAATTCCTGAATCTTGAGAGTCAAGAATATGTTCATGTAGACATCTCTGGGAAAGAAAGAAAAAAAGAAAGGAAGGACGAACGAACGAACGAACGAACGAACGAACTAAAAACTGTGGAGAGCTCTTTAACCTAATTTAACTTCCCAAGCTTACTAATTGCCCCCAGGTGGGAAACCTACAATTCCCATCATCCCCAGCCAAGGAAGGTGCCCTCATTTTGCAGCAATCTTTCTACCTCTGTATTAAGAACATGCTTTAGTTTAGACATTGTGGTTAGTGTTAATGCTAATAATATTGCTAATTAATGTATTCTTGTATTTATATTCCGCATTGTTTTCCTTCTTGCAAAGAACCCAGGCTGATTCACATGGTCCGCTTTGTCTCCATTTTCTGATCACAACAACTTTGCAAGGTAGTTTAGGCAGGGGGCAGTGATGTACCCAAAGTCACCCAGTGAGCTGCAGATAGTGAATGGAGACTAGAACCCAGATCTCCCGGTTTCCAGTCCCGCACTCAGACCACTATGTCACACTCAAGCTGATGATCCTTATATCACCTTCTTAGTAAACACTATAGGAAATTGAGGTTTTAATGGTCCAATAACTCAATTCATGAACCAAGTATAATGTCTACCTACTAAATCACCACCAGACATAGGCATCTCATGAAAAACTTACTCCAAGATAGACACAAATCAGCTCTTAATATCCTTCTCTGATCCGATGAGCTCAGTACAGCACATAAGCAATACGTAGTAAAACACCAGTCTTACTTTTCTGAGCACAGCACTCGTCTTCTTGTCCTCTAAGATGCAGGGCCATGATCTTCTATGGTGAGAACAGAGAAGCCCCCATCTGGCTTCCACTGTGATTAAGAGAGGAACATCCTTACACACATCCTTTGGTGCACGACAGATTCTATTGAACCATGATATGATGAATGCTCCGGCTGGCTCTGCACAAGTTTCCAACCTGTAGAAGCTGATTGCATTCTGACACAAAATCCTCTAGGAACCCCAATGTACAGTGAGAAGAAATATGTGTTTTGGGGTCCCAGCCCCAAACAAATACTGCTTTGGCTCTTATTTATAGGAGACTTGCTCTTTTTTGCAATTCTAGAAGCTTCCTATGGAAACATCTTTTGTTAAGCTTCTCATGTTGCCACATCTCAGGGGAACAGTAGGGCAGTTGACTTCTGTCTTACAGACTAGTTGATGAGGAATGATGAGGAAAAAACAGTCATTAACAAATCATTTTATTTTATTTCTTTTATTTTTAAAGTCTGTAGCCTGAATCTTTCGCAATTCAATGGCTCTAATTCTTTGGTATGATGAAAACGGAAGGATAGTGATGCGAGGAAGGATCTGCTGGTAGGCAGAGGATAGTAACCGAAGGGTGTAAATGTCTTTGTTATCAATGCTTTACTGGTGATACTTTTATAGACAGTGTGGTTTACAATCCCACAGAACTGGCTGTAAAAGAGGGATGAGCATGGCTGGTTGGAGTGTAGCACATCTGGTTTGTGAGGCTACCTTGGGCCACTGAGCCTTGTGCCTCTGATCAGCCAACACAACAGAGATGCTCCTGCAGAGCTGCTTCACTGCATAGGATCTTTTCTGGGCAGGGAAGCTGTGCATGCAGCAAAGTCAGGTCAGCCCAGTCCTCTTTGCTCTTCTGCCAGAGAAGAGACAGGGACTTAACTTTTCCTTTCCCACCTCCTCCCCCATGGGACTTGGCTATCTTGGCTTCCCTCCTCTGCCTTCTGCACAAGTCTACAGAAAGAAGGGGAAAGTATCAAACTGAACTTGAAGCAGTATAATATAAGTACTATGGTGAGCTGCTCAGATAGTTTCAGCAGTTAATGGATTAATTGGCCTGCCGCATGCACTGGGTTTTTGTGCTTTAACATCCGCACAACAACCGAAAGCCTAAGCAAGCAAAGCTTCTGCCTCCTGCATTTTCACATCATACTAATCTTCATAGGCCCATTTTCTGCTTGTTTTGCGACAGTGAAAAGCACATTTTAAAAACTCTATATAATTGAGTAAAAAGCAACTTCAAATATTTTGCTTTCCCAGACCTTTTTATGTGTAGGTGTATAGGTGACCTTTGCAAACAAATTGTGCTAATTCTTCACACTGAATCCTTAGAACAGGATACCTTTTGGTTTAAGGCTTACTTTTGATGCTGTCTCTTATACTGGCTCTACACCGCTGAAAAACTTAGTGTGCAGATTTTTTGAAAGGTTGCTCATGTATTATGAACTATATTGCTTTGAAATCTGAAAAAAGGATGAAGGGCAGTATAACATGTTTTAAGCACATGTATAATATTAAATAAATGAATGATAAACACATTTACCTAGATAACCTGACAGCCAGGTTTTGGATTTCACAGTTTTTTGGGAACATCATAAATCCTCTGCATTATAATTTACACAGTATGCTATGGTACTCCTTAAGCTGGTTTAACTGGCACTGTTCCCATTCATTCCTAATGGTAACATTTAAGACAAGAGTCCACCCTTACCAAGAAGAATCTGGCCAGATGCATGCATGCCTTTGTAGTCTGAAATATAAATGAAATGATTACATCCTGCCTCTATAAATTGTTTTATCACACTTGAAATCATTCATCTGTGTTCAGTTCTGCAAGGCTGACTTACAATGAGATTCAGTAAGCAAGTTCAGTCCATTGCACCAATGCTTTCTAGTTCCTTTTATTTTGATTTTTAAAAAAAAATCAGTGGAAAGGAAAATATTTTTAGAATACCTTGACAGTTTTTTAAAAAAATCAACAGCAGTGATCCAAGCAAGTAAACAGTTTGCTTGGGGTTGTAAGCCTTTAGAAACCACAGATGAAGCAAGAAAGTGGCCAGTGAACAGAAGAGGCTTCAGCTAATATGTCTGATCCCATGTACTGTAAGGTGATGAAATCCTGAATCAAGCATTCAAGATGCAGCTGGAATGTGGATGAATGAGGAGCAGGAGACAGGCAACAAAGGGTTACTGAATGGAGTGCTTCTGCCAAATTTCCAAGAAGTCAGTCATACCCAAGATTATACATTCGTTTTTTTTCTGCCCCCAGTTTTCTGAGCCCTGTTGTTGGTTAGCATTCTATGCCTGATGAGCACGTTTGATCCTCATTAAACTGTTAAACCTCATTAAACTTCCTTGGGATTTTTTTCTAAAAAATATTTTTGCTTCTCCAAGCCTAAGGGATCCCCCAAGCATGCCAATACTTACCTTGTTGTGGACAGTGACATTTTTGCTATATAAAATAGGAAGTTATAGAATGAGCTCCCAATTGGTATATATTGCAAGTGTGGTGACAGTCACAAGCTACCGAACTGGGTGCAAGCTTAACTCGGCCCTCTTTTTCTCTTAGCAGGAAGTCACTATTATCTCAAACAGGACCGCTAATACATGAATAAATAGCCTGAGTTTCTGCCCCCTTCATACCCTGGACTGAGGCCCGATCACAAGTACACAATACAGAAGCCCATAATTAGGTTATTTGTTTGTTTGTGTTTGTTTGTTTTCCTTGCTCTTGTCTGTGAGTTTAACTAAATGAAAGTTCTTCTCTCTTCCTTCCAGTTTTCAGGGAAACTGAGGACACAAAAGGTATAAGCCAAGCAAATTTAAACAGAAAGGTGTTCAATTATAAACTACTGTTATAATAATTTGTGTAATTTCAATTTAATAGAATTTTATAGAGGGTCCAGACATTGTTGTGATCCATATGTAACCAGCATGTATTTTCATGTTGCTTAATCTTTTGTCTAACCACAAAAACAGCTATTAATGTGGCAAAGGCTGGAGCAGTAGTGAAATTTTGCAACAGGTGTGGAGAGGAAAATATAGTAGGAAGTGATTGTATCCAGAGGGAAACTGGAAGATATAGTGGAGATCTCCTTCCTTTCTCTATCAATTGATATGAGCTTCCAATTTCAAAGCAAATTTGTGCCCTGTGAAGTAAACCCTTTTCCTCCTATGAAGGTTTCTTCTCATTCACAGAATGAAAGAAATCCCACTGAATACAAAAACATTTACCTTGAATAAACATGAGAGAATCTGTATTTAAAGCTTCAGTCCTCTTATGGATGCGTAAATGACCCTTAACATTAAAAAATAGGAGCATAGAAATGACTGTTGGAATTGAGGCATTCTGAAATTGAGCAAACCTGCCTGTTTGCATAGTTATAATGGCGGCGGGAGACTGTAGATGTGAAACAGACACAGAATCTTGTCAATTCAACAGTTGCCTTGCCTTGCCTTGCGTTGCAGTATGCTGGATCAGGCAATTGATAATGGACTAGGCACTTGTCAATGTGCCACAGAATAGAAGTATTTCCAAGCTCTATCAATCATAGCCTTGAAGTATATTATATATTATTAATTGTTATAATATATGAATTAAAGTGGAGGTATTATTGGTCCCCTGGGTGGTGGGGGCACTGTATTATTCACTTTTTCATTTATTAGTTGGGCTTTTGTATGTTATATTATTGAAATTGTGATGTTCCTGTATTTATGGGTTTTTTTTCTGTATTAAAAAATGGGGTGGGGGGAAAAATCATAGCCTGATGCAAAAGATACACACTGGCAGGGCAATCCTGGCATGGAGCTCTTGCCGGCAGGGTAGAAATGAGGGAGAAGTGCCTTGGCTGCAGTTTGTTTTTGTGATAGCTATTTATTCCCATTCTAAACCTAGCATAATATTTCCTCCGGGCCAGAGAGTGCAAGTGTTCTTTCCCCACTGCTCTGCCCACGCTATGCACCTGAACCCACTCCTCTAGCTTTGCCACCTCTACGACCTCAGAGCTCTGATCTTGAAAGGGTGAAGGCTGCAGATCTTTCTGTGGGGGCAGGAAGAGTGCTTCTCCACCCCAAGATGAAGATACCTTCTTCTCCTGGAAACAGGCTCCTATCTTTCCTGTGATTTCTGTGACCATGTAGTAGAGAACAGAGGATCTCACCATTAGAACTAGAAGACAGGTTGCTGTTGAGCACATCCTGAACCTAGAAAGTTGTTTTCAGTACCAGAACTGATCTGGCCTGAACTCACATTCTTTTCACACCAATCCCAAGCTTTCTTCATTTCAGCAGCCTAGAAAAAAGCCATTTTGTTGATGTGATAGTTAAACAGTTGGAAGTCAGAACCAGTTGCTGTTCTTGCTCTGGTCTGCCTTCCTGCATCTGTGATTATTTTCCACCATTCATTATTGGCACATCAGTAGCAGAATGTCAATGGAAGGACCTGAAGATCAAAGGGATGCTTTTGTTTGCTTTGCTTCATTAATGCACAGGCCTTGCATGTACTCCCTGTCTGTTCTAATATCAGTTTCGGATTAGGAGACCTTCCCTCATCATCTGGAGAAGCAGTAAATACAGGAGTTGGCCTTGAGGGTGGCACGATGGCTTAATTTGTAGTTCAGGCTTCCTTCCTTGCTGTGGCTACCATTGCCTAGAACCATGCTAGCATTAAACAGCTGTTGTCTCTCCAAGCTGCTCATCTTGGTGATTTTTCCAAACATGCACTGACAACCCTGGGAGCTGAACTGCCTGTTATTTGCCTGCTATTCTTTTTGGTTTTAGAACTACCAGGCAGGATGGAGGAGGAGGGGGGGAGTTCTCCTAGTCCCTCTCTTTTTTCAGCTTTGGTGGGCAGCATTTTCTTCAGGGGCAATTTAGGCACTTACAAGAAAGTCAGTTGGAACTACATGTACTTCTGAAAGACCAGGGCCACAAGCAGTTTTTTCTTGCTCTTGGCCAAGCCATCATGGTATCAGCCCCAAGGATGCTGTGAAGGGTTCAAAGTTCCTCTGTTCTCCTTGGCAGGAACTGAGCATGAAGGCGAAGTACCACTTTAAAGTCTTCAGCATTGTAGAAAAGAGGAATCTGATGCAAAACTACTTCCATTTATCCTAATGCCAAGGATCTACCTCAGTTCTCTGAGATGCTGGACAAGAAAATTTTCAGGCACTTCCAGAGAGTAGTTTCTTCCCACAATTGAGAAGTGGAAAGGAGGAGTACCAACTGACAAGGCCAGAATAGGGTGATGGATGGCTGTACCTGAACTAACACCTGGAGAATCAACAATTCAAGCTTTGTGTGGTCAGTGGCTTAAAATGAAGCAGCCTGCAAGTTATTGCTTTGTTAACTGGGCAAAGACAGCCCTGATTAATAGAGAATCTTCATGCTGCCGCTTCCCAGTCATGATGGCCAGCATTCAATACTTATGTTCCTTCTGTATGAGGGTGGGGAGCAGGAAACTGACAGCCAATGACCAGTGAACCTGAGTTCATAAAGTGCTGAGTTCATTCCAGTGCTGGAATCCTGGGCCAGCCATCTTCTAGCAGAGCTTCCTAAAATCTATTAATGATTCATCTGCATCCTTGAAATAAGTTGTGTGCAGAACTTGAAGGATCCTGCAGAACTCTGCTAAGTTTAACTTGCTACAGGTATTCCTCTTCAGGTATCCATTCACATCACAATCCATTCAGATTACAGTCCCCATTGGTCATCTCAGAACTTGGCTTTGTGACTTCCTGGGCTTGGGGAGGCATTTCTCTCAGGGAAGAACCTCCAGTGACCACCTGGCATGTTCCTTGGCTAGCTTGCTTGGAGGCAAGTGCTTTGCCAGCATCTTCTACAGCATGTCTTGTCCCTGCATGTGGCTCACTGCAAGTTCCTCACAGAAGCATGTTGGCAAGGGGTCACTTCATGTTCATGCCTAGTGCCTACAATTGAAACTGGTTGTGTGGTGGAGTAATTCAGGTGAAATTTTCCCAAACCAAATTTGCACATACAAATTATACTTGGTATCCCACTGATACAGTCTCATCTATGCACACGCCATTGGTAATTGGCGCTTGTTTGGGGGATTTTACAGATTTATCACTGCAACCCTTTACATGTCAACTCCAAACTAAGACCTATTGATTTCTGTAGGAATGTGTCCCACATAAATGTGCATCATATCGTGAATGCCTATCAGGTAGTATTGCCCTTGTATTTCATCAATAACTATTTTTCCTTAAGAAAAATATGTTCTTCAAAACTGGCTTTCTTCAAAACAGAAATCCAAAGATGCTTGGAATTCATAGCATTGAATTCAAATTCTGACATTTGCTGAATGCTCTAAAATGTACATTCTATTTACAGAACAGTATTGGTGTCAATGTAGGTTTTTTGTCTCTTTAGGTGGTATGGTTCCATGGTCTATGAATCAAACCAAACTTCGAAGAACTTCATTTTCTCACTATTTCTTTCTATTAAAAAGTATTTTGGGAATGTTTTAATAGTCTGTTGCATGTTAAATTAAGAAGAGCAACTTATATAGACAGTTAAAAGAGGAATAAGCCAGGGTTCCACTGACTGATATGAGACCAAACTGTTGGATAAAGTGCTTTTAACTTGGAGTTATTGACTTGCTCTGTGATTTGGTATATTTTATTGATTGCACCTCATTTGTTTATATGCATATCTTTCAATTATAACAAATTTACTCCTTTTTGTTCAGTAAGGATCCTTTCAACTTGTGTGTTTTTGCTGAATTCCAGTTAGAGTTCCTCTTGTGTGTGTTGGTGAATGAGGTCACATGAAGGACCATTCAAGATGCAGAAGTAAGATGGAGGAGTTGATAAGGAAGTGTTAGCAATGCTACGTGTCAGATCATGTGATATTGTTTCTTGCTACAGGTGTCTTGTGGATTCTATGTCAGGGCCAGATTATCCAGTAATGGGTGACACCATTTTTCTGTCTAACACCATTTCAGACTGCCTGCAGGCTGAGACAGAAACACTTTGATACTTTATTGGCCACCAGTAACAAAGCTTTGGGTTCTCAATGCATAGAAAGCAAGCTTGTCAGAGAGAAGAGTCTTCTTTCCCTGGCAAAGTCGTTTTTCCAGTGCATTTCTTCCCACCCCACCCAATGTATGTGCCAGTGCAGAGTGTACGTTCACACATCCAAGTATGCCTTTTGAGGCTAAGGGCACAGTCTAAGACAAGCTTTGCCCTACTGAGTGTACAAAGATTCCTAATGAGTCTCCTGTTTAACAATGGTGCTTGCCTGAGAATTACTTCCTATATGACACACCCCACCTAGTTTCAATTATTTCTAGGTCTTGTGGCCTTAAATAGTTATACTTAAGCAGGACACAAAGCACATTAAACATAAAACCTTTGCCTGACTGAATAGAACTCTCCATCCAAATTGAAAAGGTCTGAGACAGCAAATATTTTCCCCCTGCAAAGAAGGATTCTTTTGTTCTGGCATAAGTTTCCCTGCTCTCAACAAATGGCTCTCAGCCCCCCTATATAAATAATAGCACCCCTCCCTCCTGACTTAACCATCCCAGTTTTGCTTTTTAATATTAATTAAACATCCCGTGGGGATTGTTTGCATCCTAATTAAATCGGAAGCTCACAAAAGATTCAAATGGAAACAAAGGCAAGACATATGTGAAATGGGGGAGGGAGGAGGAGAACCCCACATTAGTGAAGTCTAGCTGTGATAGCTTGGGAAATGAAATCAGTGTTGAGATGGAAGTAAAGAGATTAAAAAGCATGGACAAGTTGCCTTGCTGAGCATCCATGTATTGGAGACCTCGGTCTCTGAGAACGTGGTTTTATGGGAAGAAATATTTAGATCTGCCAGGTCTTAATTTGGAGGACCAAATGGCTGCCTACTTCTCTCTTCCTCCCACTTCAGCAAGTCATCTTTGGCAAAGGCCCATGGCTGGTATCAAAGGGCTAATTAGCTGGCAGCTGCTGTGGGAAGGGGGGTATGGAAAATAAAGGGAAGTGAAAGAAGAGAGATGAATATAAATTCATACTACAAATGACAATCACAAAGATAGCAGCTGGGTAGTGAGCCCATCCTATAATAGTAGGTTACAGGCGAGGTCTCATCTTGCCTTATGGTGCCACATTAGGGGACGGGGTAGGGAATACATGTCTTCTCATAACAGGAGGTTAGGCATTCCCAGTCCATCATCTGCTTCTATAATGCACCTGCCTTACCTTCTTTCCCCTTGTCTGTGTATTAAACTAATAGTGTGGCCCAGCGGATGGGGCACTGAGTTTCAATGCTGGACATAGAGCAGTATCTGCTAATGATATTGCACTAGCATTAGTTCACATACATGCTTCATAGTGAAAAGCAGTGATTCCCCACCCAGTTTCACCGATGTGGTTTGCCCTTGTATTTTGGTAGCCAGTAACTACTTTCTCTTCTTCCTAGCAAGAGGTAATGATATTGTGCAACATCTGGTTTATGCCAGCACTGTGTCTGCATTGGATAGTGTGCTCAGTTTCCTATTCTCATAGGTCAAAATTCCACCAGCTTTACTTGGCTCCAAGGCTTAGTTTGAATGAAGTCTCAGGAACACTTTCGAACAATGACAAACACCAGCCCAATTTCTGATGCTATTGTGCTTTTGCAGAATTAGACTGCAATGGGTGTTGTGGTTGGTTTTAATGACCTTCTAGAGTTTCTTTTAAGTCAGTAATTCTTGTAAGATTTCTGTTTTTGGATTTCTACCAGTGTAGGTTACCATAGGCATACCTGGTCTAAACTGTTGTCTTGCTAAGAACCGTCATAACAATATTCTATCTTGTTAAAGAGAATAAGTTATGGAAATGACACTCTTTCTAGAGGGGCATGTCTACTTCCTCCATCTTCTAGTGGTGGATGAGATCTTTCAGAAAAAATCAGAAAATTGAGTTGGACTTCTATAACAGTATTTTGAACTTTCAGCCTCTTCATGCTGTGAATGCTCAACCTTTATGTCAAATCTCCATATATGTTTAATAAGCCATATGTCTTAAAATTCCATAAGCCTCCAGTTACCTCATTCTAACAAAATCAGAATGTTGGATAAAATGCCTGCCTCTCTGGCTTTTTCAACACTCAGAGAATGGTGGGCATGAGGTCATAACACTACTTTGTGTTAATGCTGAAACAGGTGTAGCTTTTCAAATGCCCAAATTACAATGCAAACCTATGCATATTTGCTTAGAAGTCTGTGTTCAATACAATTTACAGCCTAATAAATGTGATTAGGATTAATATACATGCTTATTTGGATTCAAAACCCATTAAACACAGTGGGACTTCTGACAAAACATGCATAGGCTTGCACAGTTTTTAATATGCTAGTTTGCTTTAATGCTCAAATGATACAGTGAAAGTTCATTGAAATCAAATCTTTTGAAATTATTTACCAAACCTGCCCTTATTATTTATTTCACATAAATGATACACATGAAGAAAACATTATGCAAATACCATGTAGCCTCTGGAACAAGAAGTTGTCAAGAAAAATGGGTACTTCTCTTAATAAATTAATAAATTAATGGCATCTTTTCAGAGTAATGACTTGCTTAGCTTCCTATATATCCAATGATTTTGAAAAACCCACCCAGCAGCGTTGGCTTACTGCCAGCCCTATTGAAGTTTGTCAGAAATGATCAGATGCTAACAGAGTGGAAGGACACTTAGTTGTGACAGTTTGACTACTTATTTCTGGAAATTAGAAATTAATTAGAATTGATAGGATCAGGATAGTGCCTATCAATTCTGGCTTCAGTCTCTCCATAATCAAAGTGGTCTTTGATTATGGACTACTATGGACCCTGTATGGACCTAGGGATGGATGGGAACTTCATTTCAGTTTGTTTTTGACCAGAATTTACCCAATTAGGAACTCCCAGATTTAAATATGAACCTGAATGTAACCTGTGGTGAAATCTGTCCATTTCCAAGCTTGTGATGAAATTTATAGAACAAAAAAAATTAAAATGCATAGATTTCAAAATTGCACACAGTTGATGCAGAGGTGGAAAAATCCATATGAAAATAGCCAGAAATGGTTGTACAAGATGAGGGAGACTCTCCATTGCAAAGCCTGACTCACTCATGTACCCCTTCACATACACTCCAGACCAGCCTCTTCATACTATTGCTACTTGGGTTTCTTTGGGTCGGTTACATTTCAACTTCTTAAATGTTGCATTTTGTTCCACTGTACATATTTCACTCTGAGCTAAACTTGCAAATACTGTTCTGGGGGAAGGAGGAGTGGCTTCAGCAGGAAGATGGGCCATGAGGGAGTAGCCCAAAATGAGGAAGCATTCCATCAGTCTTTGTAAAAATAGTATTTGCTAAGCATGAATGCAAAAGTGTGAATCTGTAAATAACCCAAATGTCTCACATTGCTTTGAGTGTTGGGTGAGGAACCTCTAGCTGAAGTATCCCAATGTGCATATCTACTTGGAAATAAGTCACATTGCCTTCAGTAGCACTTATTCCTGCAAAAGTCAGCACTGAGGAAAGGAGAGTTCACTTTGGCTTTGGGAAAGCAACTGTGAATTACTTTTTAAAAATCTCTCTTCCTCTGGACCTGCATTTAGCTTAAGGAATCAAAAGAAACAACAAAAGAAATGTAAAGAACCATTTGCCTTTCTACTGTCTCCTATTTCTCCTGGAAATGCATCTGTGGGAGACACAAGATCACATTTTGAAGACAGTGGGAACTGTGCTGTATTCATTAGCATATGCCCCAAGAGCAGTAAATGTATTTTGCATAAATACAGCAACAGCCTTCCTTGATAAATGGAAAGGAAGTTTGTGTAGATTCCCCTTAGGAAAGCAGCAGCAGCAGCAACAACAACAACAAAGCTTGCAATCTGAAATTGATAGGATTTGGAGTAAGCTTTGCTGGTTTTTAAGTCCCTACACGAGACTGCATGTGTACATTATGTAAGATCTGCACCCTCCTTTTTTGCATACAGGGAACATTGTTGATAAGATGCAGTTAGTGAAGGAGCTGCATTCTCAAATGTACTTCAGCTTTTCATGTCTTGTAGTGTGAAGGAAAGAACAGAAACATATTTTTCTCTGAAGCAAAATGTGTTCATTTATTGAATTGATTTGTATAATTTGATCAGCTCAGTAATGAACATCCTCTGGGCAGATTACAAACAGTTAAATTTCTCCTTTCCCCCACACCAATGAATTTCAGTGGCAAACGTCTACTTTTTGCTTTTCAAAAGAAGCCATTTTTAACTCGATGCTTCTGCCCCCCACTAGGTTTCTGTGGCACAAGGGGGCAGGGATAGCCTTGGTGGGATCCAGACGGACAGAGTGTCCTCCTAGCATCTGGAGGTCATGTGAGCAAGCTGTCCCCTCTCACATGAGCTCATGTTGTCCCCCTCTCACATGAGCATGCAAGACATGCAATTGGCTCGGTGGTGGGCAAGAGGGTGATCCGGCTGGGCAGCAGACTGTGCACAGTGGGAGGGAAAGTTGGGAAAACTGTCAGCTCCCTGTCCATCAGCTTCTCAGCTGCTGCCAAGTGAATGGGATAGTGGAAAATGGCGGCTAGAGCAGCCATGGGTTCTCTTGTCACCGAACTCATGCTCAGAAATGGGGAAACCATGCAAAAACACTGTAACTGTATTCACACATCATGACAAGCAATGCTGAAATGTGGAAATCCTAGAGCAGATGGTTGTTTTTCTGTGGGAATTCAGGGTAACTAAACATGCCATGTTTCACCATGCTTCTGGTATTCACACATCACAACAAGCCATTCCTTTCATGGCTCATTGTGATGTGTGAATTCAGACAGTGTAAGTACCGGGTGAACCTGTATGGGGAGGTGCCATAATGTGCGTGCCTTAGTTGAGAAGACCCTCTCATAGCCATGGACGAAGCTTCTTTTGGTAGAGACACCAGTGGAGAGCCCAGTGGAAGGCACCCAGAGTCTGAGAAGGTGCATGACTGGAGTACAGCCTTCTTGCTCTTACCTCAGTTGGCCAAAGGGTGTGTGTGCATGCACCTTCTCATTCTACAATTCTCACTCTGGAGTGTAGCCCATGGCAACATGTCATGAAGCATCTCTTCCCATGGGGCTTGTTGAGCTCAGAAGACATTGGCAACCTGGGACGCTGCAGAATGATGGGGAGATATATAACAGAAACAGGGGAACTTACATTTAAATATATTAATTTTATGTCACATTTTAGAATGTTTTGTTGTTTTAATTGTTGTGAGCCTCACAGAGAGTCCAGATATGGACTATTGTAGAGGCATACAGGTTGAAATAAATAATAAACAAACTTTCTACACAAAACACCCTCAACAATCTTTAATCAAGACATTACTCTCAAAAACATCATCAGTAGAAATCTGAAGGAATTTCTAAGTTGCCTTGAAAATAAGGCAGAAAATAGGAAGATTCTTGAGAAGAAAGAGAAAAGGGTCTTGGAACTAGAGGGCAGGTTTTGCTGCCATAATAGGTTGCTTTGCTGCTGCTGTTGTTTTTAATAGACTCTCTTGCAGGCTTTTAAAAAACTCTTTATCCTATGACATTATTATTGTTTGTTTTTTTAAACATTGGTAATAGCAATCACCTTAACCATTTTAATGGATATTTGGGTATATATCTTTGAAATAAATGAACAAAAGCTTGGATGCAGTGTGTCCATCAGCCGAAATTTGTTTGTGGGATGCTGTGGCAGGTGGAAGGCAATTCTTGCCAGTTTCCCCTCCCCCCTGCAGTCCTCTGTGCCCTGGAAAATCTGTTCCAGAAGATTGATGAAGTCTGTGGGACAGCAGGAGAGGCAATGCAGGGAAAGAAGAAATCGCACCAACAGGAGCCTCCCTGGACTGGAATCCCTCCTGTGATTGGAAGGAGAGTGAATTCGGAGCTGCCCTTCCACAAACAGGCAAACAAAAATTAAATAACCATTTCATTTTGTGTGTGTGCGTTAAAATGTATAACTATGAAGAAACTTTCAAAAACTTTCAGTGAATTGGACTCAGTCATATTTATTATCTGGGGAGGCACTTGTAGTCAGGAATAGGTGCGATGGGGTAGAAATTGGAGATATGCTAGCAAAGCTCTGTGTAGGTTAGCAATATTTTAACAAAGCCATCCCACAAAGGCAAAAATAGGGATATTATAGAAAGATGCAGAAAACAGGAGGAACGGGCAGATCCAGTTTCCACATCCTGCACTGGAATCTCTAGATATAGGTTAACGAGCGCGTGTGCACGCACACACACGCGCGCGGTTGGGCAGGGTGGAGAGAGAATGAGGGAGAGAGACAGAGAGAGAGGCCATCACATTAGGACACTTAAGCACTGCGGAGCCATTAATTTTCCACTATCAATCAGGAGCAGAGGGTTCCATAGGACACAGCATAGACAGTTATATTACCCAATGGCTCAGAGCTGCCTCCTCTTTGCTCAGAAATAAGAACCGTTCTCCCTGTAGTGTTCATTAGTTGCTTGTACCTGGCAGGTTCTGCTCTTCTGATGTTTGTTTTCCAGAGTAACAACAATATTACTGCTGAATAGCTGCACAAGCTGTCTTCAGAATTTCCCTCCACATGTTCAGGAGCTCACCCAGCAGTGAGGAGCAATGCTGTGCATGCTGACCTCACCTCCAATATCATCTAAGATCTCACTGGTGCTGCCTTCCCAGCCTCGTTGCATTAAGTGGGAAGTCTGAGACGGAACCTGTGGATGCACTTCTGAAGGCAGCTTTAACTTTTCTGTTCTTTTTAGAGGGATTGTTTCCTTTTACTTTCCCCCTTTTCATTTCTAAGATACTTAAATAGTGCTATTTCTTAATTTAAGAATGAAAAGACAAAACCAGTAATTAAATCACCCCCTCCTCCAGTGGGAATAAGGATTAGGTAATTAAGGTGCAAATAAGAGGCTGTTGCAGAGAAGGGGGAACAATAAAATGTTCGTGAGCTGTGGAGCAGTTACCAGTGAAGGGCATGGGAGCATCACATAGGCTCATTCACACTTTATTATTATTATTATTATTATTATTATTATTATTATTATTATTATTATAACATTTCTATGCCGCCCCTTGCCGAAACCTTGGGGCGGCTTACAACACGATAAAATACATTGAAATACAATGGCACATAATAAATTACCATTAAATACAAAAATACAAAAAATACATTTATCAGTCTTCATTGCTCAACTGTAATTCTATTTCATAGTTTAAGAATTGCAACAAACCAGATCTGAAAAAAAGATGGGAGACAATATAGGAAACTGCAGTGCAACAGGCTGCTAAGACTGTCTGTAAAAAGCAGGTAAACAGGAATGACCAATCTCAGGCTGAACAGGTACTGTGACAGCAACCCTTGGCTTAATTGTTCAGGAATCGTTATGTGGGCCCTGAATGAAAGGAAAGGAGCAGAACCGTGCAGACAACATCCCTCATTGCCTGTGCAGTACTGATGACCTCCTTCATCATATACATTATGATGAAGGGTCTGCATATCTCAGTGTAACGCAAGGGACATGAGCCTCAAGGAGGTTGCTGCAATGGGTTTTAACGAGCAACAGGGTATTATACTGTGAAAAGGCAATGCAGCGGAAGAGGCTTGCTGTCGTTGTTCTGTCCTCCCCAGTCCCTTTTGGAGATGCAAGGGAAGCAGCAAAATAGATGACATAAATCTCCAGTGAGCAGTAGCTTTGCTTAATGGAGTGGACAGTATGATAACAGGATTTGCATACTCGGTTGCCTTTTTCTCTCTACTTTGGGGAACGGCTTTTCTATGGTTACGATATTCCAAGCCAGTGGACCTGAGCAGGCCATGAGAAATAGATTGCAGCAAATGTAAGTAGATCGTCTTTCTAGTGATCAGAAGCCACCAGTTTGTATAAGGATTCCTCTCACGTCTCTGAAAACATATTCTGAAGAAGATGATTGGTCCAGAAGCTTGGGGTCCACCTTGAAAAATGTAGCCTTAACTACCTGAATGATTTCACCATAAGAATAATTCATGCTTGAAAAGTTGTATGGCAATAGAAAGAGGCAGCTCTACTCATTATCAGTAAGAAGAGGTTGAAGAAAGGCAGGATTTTAGACACCATCCACAGTGATATTGCAAATCATATTTCTAAATAATTTATTTATTTCTAGAGCACCATTCTACCTCTTGCAAGTATCCCAGAATGGTTTACATGGTATTCCTTGTCTCCATTTTCTCCTCACAACAACCCTGTGAGGTAGATTAAACTGCACCAGTGAAATTCATGGCTAAGTGGAGCCTAGAACCCGGATCTCCTGAGTTCCACTCCAGCACTTTAACCATTATGCCATAACAGTTCTCCTGTTTATTTTATAGATTTATATACAGCTTACCATATTTTAGCATTATCTATGAGAGGTTCACAAAGAAAGATTAATTATATTACAATGTATTTATTTTTTAAGATAATTAAAGCTATGGTATTCATGACACCATAATGAATAAACTGCTGCACAGTGCAATCTGGGAAGGCACAGGCAAAGAGACAGGGTGACTGGTACTAAATGGATGCCCCAGTTTTAGATCCTGGATCGTCAGGAATAAATGAGTGAGCAAAGGTGAAATAAAGGAAAAGCTACAATCTGATGGTTCAAAAATCTATCAAGACGACACTAAATTCTGGAAAGGAATAGGATTTTTTCCTTTTACGGAGGAAGAAAATAACTGAAATAGGGATTCTGAACAAGAAATCACCCCTTATTTTGTTAGTGTATTTTAGTGTATTTTCACCCCTCTCAGTTTTACTATTTCTTGACATTTGCCTTGATTAAAATAAATAATGGGTGTCCTTGCCTTAATACTAAATAAAGTGAGAATTTTTGATCTATCAGTGCTAAATGATACAACATGCTGCATTAATGCCAGGAAATATTCTGGAGCAAAATACAAAGCCCTAATTAAGCAAGACAGGCTGTCATGTCAGTTATCATGTGGTTCCAGATGTTGCATTAGTGAGGCTGATCTGCATCAAAGCCTTATGGGAAAGTCCAACATGACATGCCCTCTCCTATTGCTGTTGTGACTGGAATACAGCACTAAATCACCTCCATTTCTGCAACTGTGGGATAATCTTAGAAGCAACCCAGCTGTATTTGGCTTGAAATCTTTCCTTGTTCTTATCTTTGGCTTAGTCAGAGAGTTGTGAAATTGTGTATAAACTGATTTTGAACCGCTTCTCTGCCAAGGCATGATGGCTCTTCTGCTTTAGTGACTACAGTGCATTGTTGTGCAGTCGTACATGTGCAGGAAATGTTCCACTAGCAAAATGTACAGCCCAGTGGCATCTGCCTCCTTGGGAACTTATATGCAGGCTGGCAAGGACTCTGGTCCACAGCTTGGAACTGTGCAAGAAATTACTGGGCTGGAAGAGGAGAATGCTGTGTTTGCACCACATACTTCTAGAGAAAATTGAGCAATACAAACACTCCTCCCATGATTAGTCGCAGATCCCAATATACACATAACTCACATGATTCATATCATATCACATTTTCTAGAGCACGTGATATCTCTAAGAATGTAAGAGGAACTTTGCTGGATCAGAAGTCTGACTTTGTCTTAGGAAGCCCAGATGTGGCCCCAGGCCTGACCTTTACCATCTGCTCTGTAAGAAGTACTCTCAGATGCAGGGCTCTTAGTGCTACTAATGAGAAAGAAACACTTCTACAGGCACTCCATCTTTTTACTTACTGGATGTTTTGCAGTGGAAAACCTTGGGAAGTGGAAGTTGTTGTGATCTGTGCACCCGCAGTAAAACTTCGTAAATGGAGCAAGACAAAGGCAGTTTAAAAGCCTCATCTGAAAGCACCCCAGAGATGGATCTAAACAGATGGTCCTGGGGAGTGCACAAGTAGAATGCAAAGACAGGATTCTTCTGGTTCCCTCCAGCAGTTTATATTGGAGCCAAGATTCCTTTAAACAATTTACAATCATAATTCATAGTTAATAGCCATTGATAGACGTGAACTTGATGAATTTGTCTCATCCCCTTTTAAAGCCATCATCCACCCATGGGACTTGAGGCAACAATGCTCTCTTCTTCTCTCTCCCTCAGCATTTTTCTCATGCTAGTTCTTTAAAAATGTTGTCATGTGACTCCTGCAGAATTGAGAAACACCTGTGATGCCTAAATGCCTAGGATCTAAAATGTTACTTCCTGAGTTTCTATTCATTCTTTTCCCTGGAACCTTGTTTTACCTCTTCAGTGCAGTAACTAAGGTTTAGGGACAGCCTTTCCCTTGCATTCTAGGGATGCCTTACTCCTAGAGTACTAGCTTTGCATTGATGTTTATCAGCACCCTTGTTAATAGGGTTGCCCAGAGCAATTGCTGGCATCCCAATCATGTAAACAGAATTGCCTTGGAATGAAGCATGGAAAGTTGCAGAGAGCAGCAGGGAACTCTCTGGCAAGAGTTAAACTCTGATGAAGGCTGACTTCTTTATATGCTAGAGAGCATGAAAAGCAGATTAATGGAATTGCTCAGTCTGGTGTAGCACATGAGCCCCTTCTCTGCTAATGCACAAAGTAAAAATAAAAAGTAGAGCATAGTACATGCTATGCCAGAGGGGATGGGCTGTGCTTTACTGATCTTAAAAGGGCATGCGAGAACTCATGAGCATGAGTCTTTCAGATCAGGAACGTAACAAAACCTTTTAGTGTCTCTGTGTCTTTAGGGATGCTGCTCAAGATAATGGAACAAATGCAGCCCAGAAAAGTAAAAGAAAATCCTCAGAAGCACACACATTTCTATTTTGCAAATCACTGACTTCTTCAAGTGACTGTCATGTTTTGTATGGGACAGGCAAAGCTAGATTTTTACCCAAGGGCAGGAGGGTGGAAGTAGCACAGCTTCAGCATTTCAGGATCCCATTCTGGGCTGTCTGTACACTTCTAGGACACAGGAGATTGGTGTGCAGAATCCACTGTCTGCTATGGCCAACCATGGGATTTCTCCTTTTGTTTTCACCCAAAGAACAATCTGATGGATAATTTTGATGGTAGGATATTCTACAATATTGTAGGGGTAGCCACAACTTTTGGGGCCATGAGCACATTTGGCAATTTGGGAAAATGTCCTGGATACCAGCACAAAATGGTTGTCATGGAAGGCATGGCAAAGCACAAGTCAGCTAACTAAAAGACAGAATGCAAGGCAGAAATGAGTCTGAGCCCGACACAGCAAACAACTTCTTTGAACCCGCAGCTTTCAGCAACATATTTCTCAGCAGGGCCACCTACCAATAAGAAAACACGATGTTCTTGCCGAGTACCAAGAAAGATGCCCAGAGGCATATTGACTTCCCTGGATTAGATAATTCACTGGATGCATTCCAGATATAATAGTATGATGCCCTCAAAGGGGGTTGTGCACGTCTGCTTCCATTTCCGAAGGTTCTGGTTTGAGTCTCTTGTAGTCTCATAAAAGCTGCCTATCCCCACCCAATGTAACCTGAGCAAGTGTTTGGGTGCTGAAAAGCACAGTCTTTCCTCAAAAAGAGCAGATCTCCCCACAAATAATTGTGCCTGTGTGCGTCCAAAACAACCTTTGGCTTATGACAAGAAGCTTTTCTGAATTTAAACCCTGATGATTCACTCATGAAGTTTTTTGTCCTATTCAGTTGTATTTCCACATGCTACAAATATTTACACAACAACTGGGGTGATGTAGAAAGATTAAGGAGTCTGACTTTTCATACAAAAGAAAAAGACTTAACATTTTGTTAATTTCTTCCTCATTTTTCGGGCGTGTACCACTCATAAACGCCAGTCATTTCATTGGGTCCTGGTATTTTATTATTTGTTGCTTTAAGCTGTTTAAAATTGCTTTAAATTAAGATTTTATATTATGTTTTTATCACGTCATAGTTTAGGTTTGGTGAACTACGCAGGCAGAACCCAAGAAGAGCCCTGCTAGATTAGACCAAGAGGCCATCTAGTCCAGCATTCTGTTCACACAGTGGCCAGTCAGGCGCACACAGGAAACCTGCAATCAGGACCTGAGACCAACAGTGCCCCCCTCCCTCCCTCCCACCCAAGTTCCCCAGTACCTGGTGCACGCAGGCAAGCTGCCTCTGATCCTGCATATAGGTAGTATCAAGACCAGTAGCAGGTGACAGTCTTCTTCTCCATGAATTTTCGACGTTGAATATTGCATGCTGCAGAATGAATGAATGCAATTTATTGTCACTGTCTAAAGAAGAGCACAAGCTCTTCAATTTCTTTACAGAAAAGAAATTTGACCATTAAACCCCTAGCTACAGTTTCCAGGTGCATATTGGACTGGGTGCATTCCCTTATTGTTTTGTTGGGCAGCTGATGATCAACGCTGCCATTAAATTGCCCCAGTGCCAGAATATAGTTCCTTCCAGTCAGAAGCATGAGGAAATGCCCCAGGAGTAAATGAGAAGGTGTCAAAGTTAATAAGGAAAAAATGGAAATCAGAACAGATTTTCTAGCCTTTGACTCAAGGGAAAATCCCTCAGAGGGCACCCTTATCTGATAAGATCTCTTAGTTGGCTTAAGTGCATCTGACTACCCATTAAAGCAAATGAAGCATTGCCTCAAAGCAAAGTGCTGGCCTTGGGTGACCTGAGAAAGGCGAGCTGCTGTTATCCTGGAAAGTGGTGCTGGGTCAGTAGCAAGTATGCTTTTTATTGATTTTAATGATAAAAAGGTCTGATGAAATGATGCCTCCTTAGATCCGTGGCATATCTTGTTTTATGTCACCCATGAAAATTGAACACAGAAGGAGAGCAAACATAATTTAACCTTTCCTTCAGCCAAAGGTTGCTTGAGAAATTCTATCACACAGCAAAAGGGAAAAAGAATACCATGCAGATGATACTGATGATGATTAATGTTATAGTGCCAAGTCTTCTGAAGACCATTGGTCTTAACTTAAGGCTGCAATAGCAGTCTCTGAGTACATAGACAAGGCATGGAAAAGAAAGGAAGTTCTTGGCAAAATAGTTAATCCAGTATGCATTATAAGGGGCACATTGTAAGATTTGAGGAGTGGGTGGAAGGCAGCTAAGGTTAGAATACTGGGACTAGGGCACGGGTGCAAGGTGGGGCCCTGTCACAGGTTTAGAGGTCCAGAAGCTGGGTCAGAGCCAGGGAGATGATGGATCTAAGCAAACACAGTCTGAGATATTTTGATCCAAAGGCACAGTCCAAGAACACAGTCCAGAGTTCCAGTTTCAGAAAGACAGTCACATTTGAGAGCAGGTGGGGTCTGGAGGATGGGGGTAGGTCCCTGGGAATCAGAGTCAGTCTAGAAACAAGGATGAAAGCAGCTACAGGCAGGAACAGACCAGGGCAAGGAGAGGCAGAAAGCCAGAGCATGCAGCCGTCACCAGCACAGTTTCCACTGCTGTGGCAGGGAGCACATCATGCGGCTCTCCAGGGCCTCCAGCTACACTGCATTATTGCTCTTCAGCTGTTTCCTGCAAGCTCCTGCCAAGGTGTTCTTGGTTCTGCAGGCCCTGATCCTGACCCACATTGACTGGAAATTACAGGTCAGTTAAATATCTATTCCTGAAAAATTAGGTGAAAACTTTAGTGGTTATATAGAACTAGTATCACCACAGGACAAACCCCACTGAGAAAGTATCGACATGGCTTCTACAAATGTAAGCCCTGCCTTGCTAACCTTTAAAGTTGCTTGATAGTGTGGGTAAACATGAATGATCTGGCAGATATTGTTTACTTGGACTTCAGAAAAGGTTTTGACAGAGTCCTTCAGACAAAGGCACCTGAGCAAATTTGGAAGTCATGGAATAAGAGGAAAGGTTCTCTTATAGATAAATGCCTGGTTAATGAACAGGAAGCACAGGAATATAGATTAAATTCTCCCTATGTAAAGAGCTGAGCAGGAGGGTCCTACAGGGAACTGCATTAGTACTAACGCCTTTCAACTGTGTTAGCACTAATGCCATAAATGCTCTGGAATTATGAATGAGCATGAACTGACCATGTTTGCTGATGACACCTAATTATTTAGTGTAGTTTGGAAAAAGCTTGATAAATGAGCATCAAAATAGCAAATACCCTTCAGTGCAAGCAAGTATAATGTTATCTGCATTGGAGCAAAAATTTTAAAAATCTCAACCTAATATAGAAGCTGATGGGATCTGAGTTAGCAGCAACTGACCAAGAAATTGATCTTGGGATTGTGGTAGATAGCTCAATAAAAATGTCAGCCCTGTGAGCATTGAGGCTGTGAAAAAGACAAATATTACATTAAGCATAATTAGGATAGGAACTGAAAATAAAACTGCCAATATCATACTCCATAAAATATATTAGTGAGTGCCTTACTCCATATGGTCCTGCCCATCATTTAAGGTCCTCAAAGGAGACCCTCCTATAGGTTCCTCCCCCTAAGGAGGTTAAGGGCTAGGGTTGCAAGGAGGAGGGCTTCTCTATTGTGGCACTCCAAGTATGGAAGGCATTACCATTTGAGATACAGCAGGTATCTGCTCTGCTGAGTTTTTGGTGCTTGACAAAAACTTTCCTTTTTTGGTGCACTTATGGCACCACTTACATTATTTTTACATCAATCACACCAGTTTTAATTTACTAACTTAAGTTTTGTTGTTTTTTATTTATACATTGTTTTATCTTTTGTATTTTAATTGTGTTATTTTATTCATGTTACCTATTGGTAATGCTATTGTACTGGTTGCCCAGAGAGCTTGATGCTAATCAGTGGTCTTAATTAATAAATGTTGTTGTTGTTTTTAGTCGCGAAGTCGTGTCCGACCCATCGCGGACTAATTATTAATTAATTAAATAATTCATTGCTGTAACTCTTATATAGACTTGTAGTCTTATACAAATGTATTGTGTAACTGCAGTCAAAATGCCATGCACAAGTATGGTCACTGCACCTAAAAATGATATTGTAGAGCTAGAAGAAGAGGAGAACAGGCCAACTAAAACCATCAGGGTCTGGAGCAATTTCCTATGAGGAGTGGTTACAACATCTGGGAGTGTTAAGCTGAGGGGAAAAAAAGGTGAGTAAGGGAAATAGGATGGGTCAGTCCACTTTCTCCATACCATGCATAGTTGGATACAAAGAGACATTTTTCTCTTCTCCTATAATGCTATTTCTGGGGTTATCCCATGAAGATGATTGCTGGAAGATTCAGGACAGATAGCAGGATGTCCTTCTTCACACAGCACATAGTTAAGCTATGGAACTCATTACCATGGAAAGTAGTGATGGTCACCAATTTGATAACTTTTAAAAGGAAGTTGGACAAGTTCTTGAAGGAAAAGAATATTAATGACACTGTAATGGTTTTATGGGACTGCAGTGGCACAGTGGTTTAAACCACTGTGCTGCTGGGCTGGTTGATCAAAAGGTCGCCAGTTTGAATCTGCACAATGGGGTGAGTTCCCGTTGCTCCATCTCAGCTTCTGCCAACCTTGCAGTTCGAAAGCATGCAAATGCAAGTAGATAAAAAGGTACCACTTCGGTGGGCAGGTAACAGCATTCCATGCACTTTGGTGTTTAGTCATGCCGGCCACATGACCACGGAGACTGTCTGTGGACAAATGCTGGCTCCCTCGGCTAGGAAACGGAGATGAGCACTGCCCCCTAGAGTCAGGCATGACTGGACTTCATGGCAAGGGGAAACCTTTACTTTTTAATGGCTTTATGCTTCCTCTGAGATCAGAAGAAGTACGCCTACATAGACCTGTTGAACTTGGGTGGGAGGGTGTAGTTGTACCTTGTGTCCCACTTGTGAGTTTCCTGTGCACAGCTGTTGGCCACTGTGTGAATTAGATGGACCTAGGTCTGATCCCACATAGCTGTAATGTTCTTGACCCTACCATGAGATGTACATTAAGGAGAAGTGGCTCAGAGAGCATATATTGTCTGCATTAAAGAAAATCTATGAAGCACCATGTTTATTTTTTATTTCAGATAGAATCCGTACTTTCCAGAAGATCTTTATCACTGCTTTAATCAGTTAGAGCATTTTAGCTCTGGGGAAGCTCACAGCTGGAGTTCTGTTTGGCAACTGCAAAGTTTCCATTCTGCTTTCTGAGGCATGGCATTACTGGCAATATCTGAGGCCTCTTCCAGAGGCAAGGCCAGTAGGAGCTGAGCTGCTAGTTACTATATAAAAATGCTTCAAAGCAACTTGAAATACTGATGTTTCTGCATGGGTAGAAAAGGAAAAGCAAATTACTATGGAAGAGCTACACAGGCTATAACTTTGCCAAGATTGCAACTCTCTGTGAGTCAAAGTGTCATTGCTTCTGCCATAAACTTTATCTTATGAAGTGTATCGTGTGAATGTGAAGGCCAAGTTCTAATCCCCACTGTCCCATCATGTGCACTGGGTGAACAGTGATGCAGCTGGGCCAAGGTCCATAGGCCCACAGCCTAGTCCCCCTCCCAAATAACCAACCAGAACATGGCAGGTGAGGATACTTAGGCAGCTAAAGTGATCTCCATTTTGTTCCTGTAGTCATGATGGCTCCATCATACAAATTAGTTTATAAAAGAGAGAAAAAGATTCATAGAATGGTAGTGTTGGAAGGGTCAAGGAAGCCATCAGGTCCAACTGCTGGTGCAGGATGCCAATTCACACCATCCTACCCAGACCAGTTTCACCTTGAATGTCTCTAGTGTAGCCCATGAGTTCTCTTTGCAAGTGGTTCCACTGTCACATCGTTCTGGACAAAAATTCCTCCTGGTGTCTATCCTAAATCTGATCTGCTACAGTTTAAGTTTGTTGATCCATGTCGTACACTTGGGAGGAGTGACAAGAGGTGTTTTCCTTCCTGTTTGTGACAGCCTTTGAGGTACTTGTAGAGTGCTATCATGTCCCCTCATAGTCTTCCCTTCTTGAGGCTGAACATTCCATCTCTCTCAGCCTTTCCAAACTGACTGCTGTTGCATTATCCTTATATGATGCCAATTTGGGAGGGCCATTGTGCTATCTGTCTCTGAAGAAGCCTGATCTCCACAGTTTGGAAGTCTCCCACCAGGTTCTGCCTAATACTACTAATCTAGAAGGCATTCTGCAGCTGGTCAATCCTTTTTCCATAACAACAAGTAAGGAGAGAAGCAATAGGTAAACGTAGGAAGGTTCTGGGTGGAAGGTAGCATCATCTGAATGCCCTGGTAAAAGTCAGTGAATGCAGCAGGGCAGTGGTGCAGTAAAAAGCTTATCTGGAAGCAGCCACAGGGAAGTAGCCCTCCAAAATGGCTTTGCGTATGTCCTTTTGGTCTCACACAATGCCCATGCGATGTACTACTGACAGCAAAATTGTCTGAAATGGTTGCCTCTTCAGCTGTGCCCCTGTCTGTCACACAGACCAGGCTGGCCCTCAATCTGCTTGTGAATATTTCATTCTCTGAATATTAAATACACAAGAGCCAAACTGAAATGTTTAAGGAGTATGAGAAATTGGGTCACCCTTCCATATAAATATAAAGGTAAGTTGATCATCTAGGGATGTTTCCAGATGGAAAGTTCCTAGTTCCACCAGTCTAACCACATTATGCATCTATTCTGTTTCTTCTTCCTTAATAGACATCTGGGACAAGGAAGCCGCAGTGGGAAAACACAGAAGGGTTACAAATAAAACACTATTTGGCCCCTATGTAAAATACCATGAATGACTTGTGGTGAGGGGATGTAAGAGGAATCAAGAGCAATGCTGGTAGGAGGTCGGAGTGTCTCTGTAGGCTGGACCCCTAGCAAGGTCACCCAAGGTGGAATGGTCAAAGCAGAGGCACCAGGCTAAGATGCATCCACCCTCTGCAGGAGTAGCAGTCACATCAGCAGGGATATCTGTATTGGTGATGGGGGTGGAGAAACTTCTGAAGGGAAGCTACTGGGCAGCAGTTGTAGGTGAAGGTGACGCTGGTGGAGGATATTTACAGACAACAGCAGTGATGCTCATGCTAACTCATGCTAATTACTGTACTGAAGAAGGTAATAGGAAACTGCCTCTGAATTTGCTTTCGCTGTAAACCCTATGATGAAGTAATCCAAAATTAAATAAGAAATAGTGCCAGAAGATGAAACTCCCAGGTGGGAAGGCCCTCAACTACTGGGAAGGAATAAAGAAGACGTATGAATACTGTTGTTGCTAATGGCGCAACTAGGGCAAAGCAAAAGGAAGTCTAATGGCTGACATGCACGGAGGTGAAAGCAAGGCTAATGCTGTACAACACATACAAATTTAAGATGGAATGGGAGAAGCATGACTCAAGGACAGCTAGAAATCATAAAGCAAGAAATGGAATAGTTAAGTATCCAAGTACTTGGTGTGGTGAACTAAAGCAGAATGGAAGTAGACATTTTTCATCAGACAAGCATGAAGGGTTTTATTCTGGAAATGACAAACTTAGAAGAAACAAAGTGGCTCTGAGGTAAGATGTAGCACAAGCACTAAGGGGCTATAATGTGAAGTCTAAAAATATCATTCAGGATTCTTGGAAAACCTATCAACATAACCATCATTTAAATTGACTCTCCAACAAAGGATGCTGAAGAAAAAGAAAAGGGAAAATGTTACAGAGGCATTCAAGAGGATATTCGTAACACACCAAAGCAGGCATGGCTGTCATTATGGGTGACTGGAATGCAGAACTAGGAAACAAGCAAAATTGTAGGAGAAATTGGTCTACAGGTGAGAAACAAAGCAGGAAGAAGACCCATTGAATTCCGTGACGCCAACAGTCTGATCATTTTAATATTTCAGGTAATGAATCAGATGATTGTATTGCACATCACCAATAAAGAAATTAGAAGGCCAGTACAGAAATTAAATAGACTATGTAATTGTAAGTACAAGATGGAAAAGTTGTGCTCTTCCTTCCAAAACAAGACCAGGAGCAAATTGTGGGAGTGACCACCGACTCTTACTGTGGCTAAAAAGATGACAAACAGGCATAGTGTCATTATAACTTAAAACATATAAAGGAATATAAAGTCCACATAGAGAACAGTTTTGCATTACTGAAATCTATTGGCTGTAAACCAGAGGAACTGTAGCCTGAAACCAAAGACATAATTATGGAAGAATGCCAAAAGACAACTCCTGTAGCAAACAGAAAGAAAATGCCTAAATGGATGACAGAAGATATGCAATTTCTAAGTACAGACAAGAAGCAAAAGCAAATGGTGACAGAAATATGTTCAGAATCCTGAATGCAACATTTTAGTGACCATCATTGTAGAGATAAAAAGAACTATTACATTGACCAATGCAAAGAAATGAATGCGAACAACAAAAGATGAAAAATAAGAAACCTTTCCCAGAAGATCCAAATAATCAAAAAGAAATGCAAACCTAGATTAGGAATTCTGAAAGACAAATAAAGGGACATACTATCTGATAAGAAGAAAATAAAGAGAAAATAGAGACCATATACAGAAGAGATAAAAAGATGATTGCTTCTAAGAGGAATCCTATGAGGAAGAGCCTGCTATATGAGAAAGCAAGTGAAGTTCAATGTAGGCAAGTGTGGAGTAATGCATGTTGGCACAAAAAATACCAACTTCAAGTATATGCTGATGGGATCTGAGCTGGCAGTGGCAGAGCAAGAAAGGGATCTTGAGCTAGTTGTGGAGAGCTTGGTTAAAATGTCAGCCCAGTGTGCAACTGCTGTGAAATAGACACTCTCTATGCTAGGCATAATTAGGAATGGAATAAAAAGTAGAATTGCCAATATCTTACTCCCCATATATTAATTTTTGGTATGACCACATTTAGAATATTTTGCTCAGTTCTGATCACTTTAATTGGAAAAGAACATTATTGAGTTGCACAAAGTGCAAATAAGGGCAACAAAAATGATCAAGGGGCTGGAGCAGCTCCCCTATGAGACGCCACTGCAACAACTGGGACTGTTTAAGCTTAGAAAAATGCAAGTAAGATAGACAGAGATGCAGGTGATGCCATATCACTGGCTGAAAGCAGTAAGGAACTGAAAAGATGAAAGTAAAGAAGGATGTGCAAAAGCAGGACTGTGAAGAATATTAAGAAAACAAAAATCATGACTGCAGGAGAATTACAGAACTTTACTGTCAACAATGAAGAAATTGAAACTGTGGAAGATTTTGCATAACTTGGTTCAGCCATCAATTCTGCTGGAGACTGCAGCCACGAAATTCGAAGATGACTGAGACTGGGAAGTGTAGCGATGAAGAAACTAGAAAAGTGTAAGGAAGTTTTACTGGAGACCAGGTTCAAGATTATCCACACTATGTATTCCTAATCACTATATATGGGTGTGAAAGCTGGACCAAGAAGAAAGCTGACAGGAAGAAAAATGATGTATTCAAAACATGGTGCTGGAGGAGCTTTGCAAATACCAAAGCAAGACAAACAAGTGGATTCCAGTTCATATCAATCCAGAACTTTTCCTGTAAGCAAAAATGATAACACTAAAGCTGTTGTACTCTGGGCATATCATGGAAATGACACTTGGGAAGACGATCATGGTAGGAAAGGCAGAGGAAGAACAAATATGAGATGGATTGACTCCATAAAGGAGCCACAAACTTGATACAGTAACTGAGCAGAGCTGTCAAGGAAAGGACACTTTGGAGGGCTTTCATTCTTAAGGCTGAAATAAATTGGAGACAACTTGATGGTATCTAACTGTAACAATTGGAAGCATCCTTAGAATCAAAGCCACAGTAGCTGGCTCAACATTTCTGAGGACTGGAATATGATGCCAAGAAATGATAATCGGGAAGGGAAGGAGGGAATCCCTGTGGATATTACTCAGCTGGCCGAAATGGGTATAGGGGTCAGTGCACATCTTCATTCAAAGGCCATGAGCCAGCACCGTCCAAGACATTCCCATGGTCATATGGCCTGCATGACATCACGGGCTGCTGTTTCCTCCCCACCAAATTAGTACGAAATTATCTACTTGCATTACATGCTTTTGAATTGCTAGGTTGGCAGGAGCTGGGGACAAGGCAGCAGTAGCTCACCCAGCTTCAAACTGCTGACCTTTCAGTTGGCAGGCCAGTGGCTCAGTTGCTTCACCTGCTGTGCCACTGTGTCCCCTAAAAGGGAAGGGACAAATTATTGATAAAAAGATGAGAGTTTGTTAGAAGTTTCCTGAGCCACAGTTCAGATCCTATCTAAAAAATCCTAAGGGACACAATCAGCGTATGAACGGCAAAGTTCTGATTGAGTAGTAATGCATTCCTTCTGATTGCACAGCAGAGAGGACAGAAAGTCAGTCGCACATCAGCCACAGAGAAATTCCAGAGGGCATGGATGCATTCCTTATGGCAAACAGAAATGGCTCCAGTATGATAGGAAGGGGAAAGAGGTCTTCAAAAAGATCCCTTCCTAGTTAGCTTTTGATAATGAGCCTATTCATGCAGCCAGACTGGCATATTGGAAATACAGGGGATCTGTTCAGGTTTTCTGTCTGCAGATGACGCAGATGCAATATCAGAGGGTCAGCTCTAGTCCTTCCTCTCATGTTTCATTACCCACTGCTCATGGAGACTGACAGCATCTGTGGAAGTTCCCCACAGGATCCCAGACTCGGATTTGTCAATGTTATTTATTACATTTCTAAACTGCTCAATAGCCCAAAGGCCGAACCTGCTGTCCAGCTGTGGCACCTTGTGGTCTGGATTTTTCTGCTTTTATTCAAAAGGAACTATTGTGTGGAGCATCCCTGTTCAGGCAGGCTCATAATGTTCCTCTGCTCCCCTCTAATTTTGTGACTCTAGAATTTTACCCAAACAAACAGCACCAGTAACAAAGTGATGCTCATGCTCTTTTGATCGTTGGCTCTTGGATAGGGATGTGTGAAGCTACAAAACTCTAGCTCACCCAAGTTCTCTGAATTCCATTTCAAATTTATTCAAACTAGAGTCTGTATCAGTTTATGAGATATGATTCCTTCTTCCCATGACAATCTGTATGTACACAGAAGTAATTGATTGAAGTCCATCTGGGCACATTATAAATAAAATACGTATTTTTTCATGCATATTTTTCAAATGCATGCATGTAGTTGAATGCATGACCCCCACTCCCTACTTTTGGTCTGCAAAGCATACTGAATGCTTGGAAATGTATGAACCTGGACTGAAGATTGTGTACTAGTCCGTGTTTGGTCTAGAAGATGCAAATAATGTGGTCAAGACTGATAAAAAACAAAATTAAACAAATTTCTTATACACACCTATGCCTGTGACAGAAAAAAATGGAAATTTCTAATGCATCTAGAGGCCTGCACTCCATTTATTATTCCTCACATAAGCTCTGTGAAATGAGCTGCTGGGCTGGGGGAGATTGTACTGTAATTAATAGGGTGGGGTGAGAGGTAATGGCACTATTGTGCAATGTGCTTTGCATTTACAAATCCTTTTCAAGATGCAAGAATCTGATGGTGCCTCATTAAATACCTCTGTCAGGCTAATTAGGCCCATCCAATCCCTAACAATGGCGAATCATTTTATGGAAATACCACCAGGAAAGGGAAAAGCCCTTTATTATTATTTCCAGGAAAAGTCACTAGAACAGTGGGACAGCAAATAATGATTGCTTCCAAGTAATGAATGGGGCCCCACCAGCCCAAATTGATGGGAAAGTCCGGTGAGCTGAGATTAGATGGAGCTGGTGCAAGGCTGCAGCTTGCTTTGTGCGCCTCCGGTCTGCCTCACAGTCTGCACAGCGTTGATGCTGACTCTTCTCTTTGGGAATGCTGCCAGCCATCTCTCGGTGACTCTGCCAGAACTAGAGCTCTGACTCACTAATCATCCCTTCCATACAAATTACATTTGTTCCAGCAGTCCTTTGGCCTCCCATCTAGATGCCGTCTAAGGTTCGGGTTCCTGACAGTTTCAGCGCCAATTTGCGTGATCCCAAAACTGGCTTCAAGCATGGGGTGAATTTGTTACAACAACCCGTCTGTGAACTGTCACTGATTCCAGCCAGGTCAGCTTTCCGTGCAGGATGAGGTTGGGATTTGGGGGAAGAACAAGCCTTATAACATACTTCTCTTGGTCATGTGATGGAGCAAACAGATGGCTGTAGTTCATGGACTTTCTAGCATGCTGTGAAGGCAGACCTTTGGTTCGTATGGATTAGCTTCACACAGGCCCATTAAGAGGAACACTGTGCTCAGCTAGACTGATATCTGGAATCTACTACCTACAACTGTTTTAAGTGCAAGATGACAGTAGCCTTCAAGCTTCCAGATCTATTTTAAGCTCAGTTTTTAATATGGGATCTACTGTTTTGATATTCTTGCTTTTAAAAAAATCTCTTATTTCCAATTAGTGATAGGAAATAGCAGCAAAAGAAGCTTCCACACTAGAGGTTCTCTTGAGGTGTTTTCAGGTCATCATCCCTCGTTTTCTAGGGAAACCACCCCTTGCAAATGAAGACAAAAGGGAGTTCTGTAGCCTTAACAGTTGCACAGAAGAGGGGAAGTTGAATGGTGCAGCTTGCCTGTCTATCCTTCCTTCCTTCTATCTGACCTACCTCCTTCCCTCTCTCCCCGCTCTTTTTTAACTAATTAAAGATAAGAGGAAGCAATAGCACTGTCAAATTTTCTACACAGAGATCCAGCAAAGTCTACAAAATTAAGAATGACAGGACAGAGCTATGCCAGACTATTCAATACTCCAAAATTGCTCCCTTTGGAAGAGGCCCACCAATGAAGATCAATGCAATATGGTATCTGGTGGGGTTGTGATCTTACCTAAATTTACTCAGGCTGACCCTGAAGATTGAGAGCTATCTTATTTTCAGTGCTGGCTTTCCCCAAAGTGGATTGTCTGGTTCAGTATACTCTGTGGGATCTGCCCTCTGTTGCCAGACCGCATGCGGCTGCTGCTCTCCCTGGGATTGGCGCATGAACACTCCACTTCTTTGCATTGCCAGATGTCCCCTGGGAACCATTCGGCAGCAAGTGCCAATCCAAATCAAGTGCTGGGTGCTTACTGTGTTAGTGGTGCGAGACCTTTGTAGTAGGTTCAGATAGATATAGGTGCGCAAGTGGGCTTACCTCCAAAACTGACTCTGGGCCATAACCAAAGCATTGTGGGGGAAGCTGAGGTACCCTTGAAATGTTCCCAGATTCACACAGATTGCCACCTTGCTTCACAAGCTCTTTAGCAGGATATATCTTGTCAGTGCATGCAGGAGTGACTTCCATTATACAGCACCCAAAGATTAGACATTCTGTGCAGTATACAGGAAGACATGCAGGAGACTTTTGAACTTCTCTTTCCTCTTCAAACTTGTAAGATTTTCTCAGAGCCAAGGGAAACATCTTTTATTTCACTGTCTTGAGGGTCCCTCAGCTGCAACGTGATGCAGGGGTACAATTTCCATTTGCAATCCTTTCTCTCTCTAATATCTCCTCCCCCTCCCCATATCATATAAAAGGGACAGTGTTCTGATGCCTTCAGTGCAGCTGTCAGGGAAAGACAGGAGGGGCAAAAGGTCTCTTTCTCAAGAGAAGTTCCAGTTGGCTTCCTTGTCAGACAGCAGGAAAACAGCACCACTGACAGCTGTTGTTGTGGGGGCTTAAACCATTTGTGAGCAACCATGTGCCATGGCAAGATCGGTTCATGTTACCTTATTTATAAATCCTGGAGCTGCAGGGCAGGAGTGGCTTTCTTCTGGTCTTCTAGAAGCAGGCAGTCTGAGCAGTGTTTACAACAAAGAGGCAAAAATGTCAGGAATCCATTGAAATGTGGCATGGGGATGATCCCCAAATGTATTCTTCATGCTTCCTGAAAAGCCCAGGAGGTGTCATTTGTACCTACACTCAATCCATAAATGTTGGCTGTAATCTCACTAGTTATCTGCCTTAAAGCCATGTGGCAATGAGTTCCCTCCAGTTGTACATGCATCTCCTGCATGCCATGTTGCTCCTTCATCAACCCACTGCCGTCCAGATGTTTTGGATTGCAACTCCCAGCATTCTTGACCATTGGAAAGAACTGAAACATCTGGAGGGGCCTAGGTTTGGGAAGGCAGTCTATACACTGCTTTCTGGAACATACCTTTGGGCCTTGGCTATCCTTGCATCTCCTGGAATCTCGTGTTAGTTGCTATTTGTACTAAGGCACAACCTAATCTTTTGATACATCATCATTCCTTTACTTTCACAGGCTCTTTAATGGCAATTTGCACCATCCACCTGACCATTTATTTATTTAATTTATATACCATCCAAGAGCCAAAACTCATCCTTCTGCACCTTTAAAAGGTGGCTGAGGATGTTTTTATGCTCCATATGCTTTTAACAGATGGAATAAAGAGAATTCTTAGAATGTTGAACAATATGTGTGATTTGATTCTAGGAAATAGCCAAGATTCTGAAACTATCTTACTCAGGTATCCCAGCATTTCTGTATTAAAACTGACCTTTGAAGAAGGCCCATCCGTATAAAACTGCACCTATTTTTTTTTAATATCTCTTTATTCCATTGGATCACTCTGGATGTTCTTCACTTCGGATGGCCAGCTGTTGGATCATTGTATGGTATCTTTTCCGGCTTCTCTTGTAGGGGTTCTTTAAAAGGGACAGAAAGCTATGAAGGAACTATTGGTAGAACTATCCTTTGTATAGTCTGCTGAAAGTTGCATATCAAACCCAAAGTGCTTTTTTTGTGGGGAGGGAGGAATCTAAACCTGGGCAGTAAGAGAGATGCTGCTTAACCTTTCCCCTTCTGCACTTTGAGTTCAAAACCACGCACCCCTACTCACATGTTTTCCTTCCTCGGGCCAATGGTATGGGGCATGGGGCACAGCAGAATATGGGCTTCCTGTATATTTGCCCCAGTGGATGAGAAAGCAGATTGGTGAAAGCTGATTCTGAGATAGAAAATGAGCAGTGGGGAGTGGCTGGAGCAAACTCTTTGCTCTCTCCCCTCCTATTCAGCATGCTCAGGCTGCTTTAGGTTAAAGAAACAAAGCAGAGGAAATCATCGCAGAACTTCTGTGAGACCTGTCAGCTGAGCCTGACCTTATTAGTGGCCATAATGAAATCCTGACCTGAACCCAACTCTGCACATTCTTTATAGGAAGTACTTGTACCCGACTTGCCGGGCTATTATCAGCATTAAAGTATAGCTAACCACCATTTGGGGGATATAGTGGTATCTTAAAAGATGCCAGTTCATTAGGTGGGAAATGAGAGAAAACTAGAAAGTGCTTCCAGTTCTGGAAACGAGAGCAAGTACATGCATATTTCTATGCCCACAGTTGATCCTTCACAAGCTTTTGATTCCTTGTAAGGTCAAAAAACAGTGCTAGTCTTGTGCCTATGTTTAATTCCATTACAGGAGGAGAAAAACTCAGATTTAGTCTTATGATGGCACTTCTAACTTGTCTGTTTGTCTTAGAGAGCTGAAATAGCAACATGACTTTATTAGACAGCACTGACATTATTTATTTTTCAATTCCTCCCATGGCTTAGCATCACTGAAAAGTAATGAAAAAATAGCACAGTTCTGCTGTTAGTGAAAAACAACTTTTAAAGGACCGTACTGAAGATGTTACAAGTTTTGGTACAAAATCTCAGGGTATGTGAATCAAAGTATCCCAGTTGCAATCTTAAATAAACAGCTTTAAGATTTAGCAAAACCAAGTGAGCATCCCATTGCCAGGACAGAATTGCTCCATCCATTGAAAGGAAGAGGAGGCTCCATGTACACAAGAGAGTAATGGGCCAAAGTTAGCAAACAGCTCTGGATCATGGCATGGAATAAAAGCTAGTTAACAGATCTGAAACATGGATATTACTGAGTCTGAATGCCACTTCAGGGATTATTTCTACATTGATTCTTCATGTGGCAACACTTCCATCAGTTGCTTTTCCTAACATGATAACTCATTTTGCAAGGACTTGTCTTTAGGATGAGGTGTTGAAATTCAAGTCTATCGTCTAAAGCTGTACATCTGGTGGTCCAAATCTGGCTCTCCAGATGTCTCTGTGTGGCCATGCCCATTTCAGCCATGTTGTTAAGTGGCTTCCGCCTTTTTCACACAGCTTTAGTGTATCTTCCCCATTCTAAAAGGGCAAACTGTGTCTCCTAAGGCCTAGTGGGTGACTTAATGTTAAAATAGTCTGGCATTTGGGGTATTCTGAACCTGCCTGCTAACTGGAATAGAGGCTCCAAGAGCTCCTCCAAAATTGAATGCAGCCCTTGGGCTGAAGGAAGTTCTTAACTGTTGCTCTAGCCTTTGACAAGACTGCAATTGTCAAGCCTCCTAGAAAACTTTTGAAACATGGATCGAGCTTGAAACATATTACAGTATTTGGTCACCATGCTAACAAAACTCGCTCCAAAAAGGCTCAAACACCTCAGTACAGTATTTGTACAGAGGTTAGGTTAACTGTCCTTGTGCGGGGAATACTTTAGCGTTGCACAGAAATATGTTATGTTACATTTTCCAAACCCTGCCCTGTAGTTGGGGGCAACACTTCTTTCATAGGCCAGAATTCAAAGCATCACACGGTGAGCCCTGGATGCAGAGCATGGCTTCTCCTTTGAAAGCCACTCCCCTAACCGCTGCAGTATGAGAAAGCGTTCCTGAAAACTGAGGAAGCACGAGGACCTGTAGTAACAAAGAACAATCCCAAGATGCTCTAACTGCACATGGAGGAACTTGCATGCCCACAGGGACTGCTCTGGCTTACAGGTTTAGTTCACAAATACTCAACAGATACACAACAGTGATGTCCTGTTCTTTCATGCATTTATTTGCAAGGATGTATATGTGGTGGTGATGATACTGCATTTTGGGAAATTCCTTGAATTTATCACCATGTCCAAATAGTTGGCATAGTTTGCATCACAGTGCAGAATGTCCAAACATCCCACCAAAGCACATGTGGAGAGAAGAACATTGCTTTATTTAATAAATTCTTGGAGAGCTGGACCATTGGAGAACTCACAAGACAAAATTTATACATGGTTAAGAAAAGCAAACTGGACTAAACCAGGGAAAGGTCTATTTCAACTTGGGACCTCAGTGTGGCATCCAGAGTTTAAGGCTCTGAGGGCAAGATGAAGAGGTGAAGGACTTTTGCTAATCCTAAAGTTGCAGTGATAGGTTGGCTACTACTTACTATATAACACTTCTTAGATGCATTCCAGTACTGTACAGATCATGATGGGTGAACCTGAAAAAATGCTTTGGAGGTAAAAAAAAAAAGTTTAAAATGCCATGGGATTGGCTGAACCAGCTTCACTCAACCATTGTTCAATTTCCACATTCTTTCTATTCTCATGAATTCATGTTTCACTTTTAATTTAGCTATCAAGTGCTTATTCATTTGCCCGGTGCATAATCCAGGATTTAGTGCACACAAGAGTTAAAAAATAATACACACACACACAAACAGATCTAACATTCTGTCACTACCTGAATTAGAGAGGAACTGAATGGGTTTGGCAAACATGAAGCCAATATAAATGGAAGGACAGAGGACCAGGCCTGATTAAGACTGTCCTCTGGCCCCCAAACTGTGAAGGGCTTCTTGAGCACTGGCTTTGAAGAGCTTCCGCATCTCCAAATCCGACACTCTTTAGGTGTACAAGCTGTAGTTGTGCAAGTGATTTGTGTCAATGCATATTTTATGGAGAGGACCTCCTATTCTCTTTCCTCACAGGTCTGCTAGATCTCTCTTTTCCCTTTCTCACACTGATTTATCTCCGATTTGGGATGGAACCATTTTGATTGAGGAGGTAACAAGGTGTGACGTTCAGACCCATACAGCTGTGTTAAAATCAAATCCTGACTGAGTGTGTTCAATTGTGTTGTGCATCTTCTTGGAACAATGTTTGGCCTTGACCTTGCTTGTTTCCTTCTTTTGGCACCTGTCTGCTTTGTCATGAGAGTTTGGTATGTTCCCATGGACTGGGAAGTAAAAGGTCCCCTTCTGTTTATTTACTTTTTTGGGCCTCTTTAAGATTTCTGCTTCTTTGTCTTCTGTTGGCAGCCAACATGGCTTCTCCTTGAGCAACCTGTCTCGGTCTGGCCGAACACTCCTTAAGAACTTCTTGAAGATATTGGCCGTGAGGGAGAACTTTCTGTAGAACTCCTGGGACTTGCTGCTTGACAAGGATGTCTCATTCCTCTCTGCTTTTTTGTCTATTTCAGGCAAATCCAACCAGTTTCCAACCAAATCTGCAAAGATGTTGTCACCCAGGATCAGAGGCTGTCGATTCCTGCTTTGAGACATTAGTGAAGAAGTCCAGTCATTAGACTCATTGGAGAACTGACATTCTCTGCATCCCGATTTACTCTCAAAAAAACTGCTTGTGTCTTGGGAAATCCAACTTCTAGACATGTGCTTGCTGGATGACTCGTATGTCCTCGGTGAATGGTACTCTGCAGTGCTCACAGTTGATGGCGGTCCACTGGCATGATAGTAGTCCTCGCTGCTTATGCTATTAAGGGATGAAGTGATATGCCCATGGCTGATGTCTGGCAATGTGGCATGGTAATGCGGGCTGGTGGGTTGCGAGACTGGAGTTGAGCACAAAAATGCTGAAGAACTGCAACTGCCAGAATAAGTGTCACCTGGAAGCTTCCCACTCTGCTTGCTGGCTTCACACCTAGCCCTTGGCACCTGTTGGTTGTTCAGATGATACTGATGCTGGCCAACTCCTGAAACCTGACTGGGGTGGCTTGAAATCTCTAGCTGCTCCAAAGCTGTCTGGACTTGAAGGAGTTTCAGCTCTTGCAGAGCACCCATCATGCAGTTCATCTGTTCATGCAGCCCGTCCCCAACCTCCTTCATGGATAACTGTTGGGAGAGGAAAAGAAGATATGAGATTAGTTTTGAAGAAGCCAATATATAAAGGCAGGTCCCCCTGACATAACCAAAAGAGAAGTAAAATGTGTTCTCTTCCACTTTTGTGAATTATATAAACCTAAATATCATACATACATTAGACTGTATTAGATATACAGAGCTATAAAAGTCTTGCATTATATGCCTCTGATTAAAATCATTTTCATTTGCTTGTGAAAGTCATTAAGTGTCAAAAATTTATCTCAAAGGAAGTATTTGCTGTATTTCTTCCTCAGGATTTGATTGCATTTTGTCAATTGACTTCATCTGCTCTTCCTCTGAGTACCGGGTGAATCATATTTTAATGCAAAAATCACCCATGAGAATTATTTCAGATAAGGAGATGGTAGTGTCCATAGTTTTGTTTCTTCTGCTGCTTTCTCAGATCATGTACACATTCTACCCAAGCTGAGAATCCAATTACCTAGTGAAATTGGCTTAGATCTTACAAACAGCAGATGAAGTGGTAAATCTGTCTGCGGACTGTACCACTTCAGCTTGCAGGTAGAAGGATGCCAGGGAGAATCTACATTAGAAGTGTTCTTTCTGACATGCTAGTGTCTTACCTGCAAGGAATGTTTTCATGAAAAAGAGCAATTAATGAGGTGATCCCTCATCTTGTCTGAAACGATACAGTCCAGATACAGGATTACTACTCTATCTGAACTTGCACCCAAAATCTGACTTCCATGACTAAAAGGGACCTTCTGCAAGCCCTCTTTTCATAGAAGGGTCTAATTTTTGGAAATTTTCCCAGCTCAACCCATTCAGCAGATCTCCTGATTCTACACATAGTGTTTTCAGGGGACTTGAGGGGTTGCCATGGAAAGAAATTGGCAGCGAAGTCCAGAAAGTTCTGTTTATGAAAACTGGGCCACAGCTTCAGATTTTAATGCTATATTGCAGGCAATGAAAAGCCAGAACTATATAAGCAAAATGAAAATTAAAACAGCAACTGCTTTAAAAGTACATGGAGCCTCTGCAACTTAAACAACTACAAAAGATTATTATTTGAGCTGCCAGGCTGCACTCATCAATAGCACAGCTTTTTTGTTACCTTGTAAAATACGCTAGCAATTTCCTCCAGTCCCTAACTTCTCCACTCTGCATTTTCACTATATATTTTCTCTTCTAGGGGAAGCAGATCTTATTCCCAAAGCGGCATCATAAAACAAAAGGGCCATACTTCCTAACAGCTGCTACTACTCACTCAGCTCTCTTCTTTCTCTGTTGCAGAGCTGCAGAAGAAAAGATGGAACTCTTTGATGTACTGAGGTTTTCAGACAAGCGCACAAGGAGTCATGAAAAAACAGCATATCTACATATCTGTTATCGTAGATGGTTCAAAAGCTCATTGCAATCTCTTTTTGGAGTGCTCTTATTCTGCAGCTGCCCCTTTAACACCTGTGTGCATGGCTGGCAACTACATCCATGCGCATTATCTGCCATCATTTCGCTATATTAGCTCGGCTGCTTGCTGCTCAGTTTCCCTGGGAGCTTGCATAATCTCGGGGACTTGGAAAAAAGGACTCCTGTTCTGCAGAAAACGTGGTGCCATCACCCACCCCAGCACAAATCTGCAAGCACACAAAGCACCTCCCCAAAAACTAAGGTTCAAAACTAGAATATAGAGAAACGCCTGAAGAGGAAGCCCTGACCCCGTTGCTTGCCAGAAGGTGACTAAACATGCCTGCCAAGTTAAAACACCTCTAACTTCTGACTATTTTGCAAAGTCTCTCTTCTTGGCTAGTTTGTAGTCAAATCCACAGAATGCTATATTGACCTCCTCTGCACATGCATCAGCCATATTCCTATAATAGAACAGCTCTTATGTTACTCTCCTGGGGGCCCATCTGTTCTCTAAGCCTCAGAGAAAACTATCACCTTACCTCTTTCCAGATTTGCTGTAATGCCTCTTGTCCTAACCTTTCTTGCCTCATTAATGGAATCCCCCTTTTATCTGGAGCTTTGTAAAGCGGGCTTTGGAAACAGCTTGAACCCTCATTGGACACTTCCCATCAAATCCCCTTGCAGGCCAAGTGGTGTAATCAAGCAGTGATGAGTGACAAAGGGTCCTGCAGTAATGACTGGGGCTGATAGGAAAGTCAACATATGCTAGATGGCTGTGATGTTCACTTCATTGATTCAATTAACTCTCCATTTGTGGGAGGGAGGGAGGGGGAGAGGGAGGGAGAAAGGAGGGAGGGGTCTCATCACAAAGCATGCCTCTTGTGACAAGGGCCTATTAGGAATTATTAATATTTCAGTGGCACTCATCCCCAGCTTCTGGCTCCAGAAATGAGATAATAACAATGAAGCACACATCTCTAGCCTAGTGGTCCAGATTTGACATTCTCACCAGTATGGCCTGCGCTTAATTCCCAGCCAGAAAAAAGGACTGACCCATCATTTTTCTGATGGGATGCAACCTCAGCAGCAAAATGCATGCTTTATGGATCCAGAAAAATACTTGCAAAGTTAAGCTGAATTATCTTATGTAGCAAAGTCTGGCCATTGCCTCTCAGGGCAGGCAGTCCTGAAGTTGACAAAACCATTGCTTGGGCTTAGCATAAGGGACTCCTTACAAGACATATTTGGGTTTGCCAAACAAAATAACATGGCGGTTTCTAAAGGGGCTGGATATGAAATGAATCCAAAAGAGCACTGAGTTTTGCAAACTTTTTGTGTCTGCATTTTTGGCAATTGAGTGAAAGGGTGTGAAAATGCTTGGGAAGGAAACACATCCCAGTGTTAAGGAAGTTGGGGTGATATGCAGTGTGGTTTCCCCAGTAACAGGGATATCCCATCAGAAATGAGGACAAAGCATTAGTTTCATTTATTCAGTGAATTCATTGAATAGTCAGATCTGATCGATTACCCAGTATTACCACATCAAAACATGCCCTAAATGATCCCGACTGCAAAGGCACTCAGGCAAAAAGGGGCAAGAGTACCCAGCGAGAGAGAGTGTGTGTGGGTGTGACAGAGAATAATGGTGAAAAAGGTACCATTGCAGGTCCAAAATTTTCTCTGACCTACCCCCAATATGTCCCTTTTCAGCTGTAGGAACAACACAGACAAATGCCCTGCAAGGATATTGCTTCTTCGGCAGAAGGAACAGATGTGTTTGAGAACCTGCTACTGAACTCTCTCATACTCAAGTTGCTCCTATGTGCATTTACTTAAAAGTAAAACCCATTGAAGTGTATAGTGCTTATTCCCATGTGCACTGAACTGTAGCTACACAGCACAATTTTGAGTACATTTACTCAGAAGTCCACCAAAACTTACTCTTCAGAAGATGTGTGTTTAGAATTGTAGCCTGACGCAAGCTTTCCGCTTAAATCCCCATAATTCATAGTTGGTCTATTATATAATTTCAATTTTAGAGTGCATGTCAGCATAAAAAACCTGAGAGAATCAGCATAAAGCTGCTAGAGATGCTCTTAGCAAAAGTTACACAAGGGATGTTACATAATTCTCCCTTCAGTGGGATGTCTAAAGGCACTCTTTATGTGTTCAATTTACAGAGAGAGCATGCTGTGAAATCAGCTAAAACATCACTGTACATTGCAAGGGAGATCACAATAATAGCTAATTAAAAAGATGTCTTATTTCTTGTTAACAAGCTGATGGTAGGACTAATTGCTCCCAGTTGATAAAATAATACTTCTCTGGGATTATCTGTCCCAAATATGCAGTGCTATTTGATATTTTTGGAGGCTCATGGGCAAGTTAATCTCAGTGGGCCACTGGGCGGCCATAAATTACACTTTGCAGAGAATGGCCCCTATTAGACAACATTTTCTATTCCAAGGGCTTCCCCGCACAAGTCCAGGTTAAAGATAAAGGGCCACAAGAAGGGAAAACAAGGCACTTGAATTTGTCCATCAGTAATTAGCACCTGCACAACACAATGAGCAGACAAACAGATCAAGCGTCTGCAGCCTTCCATACTATGGTATGCATTTCTATTTAATTGAGAGCAATTATTTCTAAATTTGCATCTGTATTAGCATCTGAAACTGCTGTCCTCCTTTGGAGGGTTCTATTTCCTTTTTATGAAGAAGCTGATTCTAAGTGGGGGTGAGCTCATCTCCTTCTCATTATCACAGATTCTTTCAACACGGACCCCATCCATGGGTACCACTGTACAGAGGAGAGGACAAGCGACGCTGAGGCTCTTTCTCCTCCTCCTTCCTCATTTGGAGATGGCAAGTGATCTGGTAATGACAGCGAGGCGAGGAGGAGCAGCAGAGTCAAGAAGAATCAATAATGCCCCCTTCTCTATAGGCTTGGAGAACTGCCCCAGAGTGCCAGTCCTTGATGCCCCGTTACATGTTCAATTCACTCCAACCTTACTGATCTATAATTAATAAGACCCTTTTTTCATTTGATTGTTTATTATTTGCCATTGGGGAAGCTTTATGTTCCCAAATTTGCCCTCCGATGAGAAAATAGACTTTGGGGCATCCAAAGAGAGCTATGTTAGGCCTTAGACTAAACTTGGGGGGGGGGGTATGGGGCAATGTTGACATTATTTTGTAATGGATATTTCATCTAGCCCAGTACTTAGGACAGGGAATAGCAGCAGCTTTCCAGGGTTACTGAATTATAGCCCTTTCCAAGAGTTTTGGTAACTTTCATTACATCAGGCTTCCTTTTACTCTGAAATTTTATTATTGTTGTTTGTTCTGAAATTGCCCCTATGCTCAATTCAAATGCTAGTTCCGGCCTTGAAAACCCTAACCAGCAGAACTGGTATATCTTAAGAATCATCTCTTCTCATAAGAACCTACCTAATTGTGCAGCTTTTCACTGGTGGTCCTGCTTAACTCCTTCCACAGTAAACATTTCAGGTGACCCACAGGACAGTTCTGCTCTCTCCCTGCCATTGCTTGGCATTAGTTGCACATTAAAGAAATTGTTTTTCCAAAGGGTTGTTGATATTGAATTATGTTTACATCTAAATTGCTTTAAATACTTGGTTATAGTGTTTGCTTTTAAGACAGTGATCCCATGGTGCCTACACAGTATTTGAGGGGCTATAATTTGTGTGGATTTCCTCTTCCAAGGTCACAGACAGAGTTATAATCTTAGAAGGAGAAATGCAAGTGGGAATCTACAAATAAGAACAAGCAGAACACCGTATTTCATGTAGTTTCTAAAGATTTCCCCTAGGAAGAAAACAAGGTTATAAAAAGGAAGACACTAAATACATAGTTCTGAAGGTCAGCCTTTAGTTGGACCACAGTTTGTACCATTCTCATCCAGCATCTGAACTGCCCCAGACTGAGGAAGGCTGCTCTAGCTCTTTGCTACTGTATATGAACCCCTGGCCTGATCTTTTGTGTTTTGTACATTGCTAAAGAACGGATAAGGGCTTTGTATAAAGACAAGTGGATCTATACATTTTTCCACTGGGAAATGTATGCACACAAATCCGTAATACTCTTATTTCCTACTTCCCATGCAACTCTTGGGCGGTGTGGTTTAGCAGCCATGATGTCTTGGATGACTACTTCTTCATTCTTTTGTTCCCACCTTAATTAAACATTCCAAAGATTTGGAAACTACCTAAATAAACCCATTTGATGTATCTTAGCTCTCCATCTAGTAAGAGACTGAATTTGCAGTGCTTCCTTGGAATTCAGTGTCATCAAATCCCCTGGAGTGAAACTTGCGATGACAAGCTAGAAACAAAAACATCTGTGCTGCCTGGGAGTGAGGTAATATTTTGGTACAGATTGGAAGAAAATAGTGACAACAAGCCCAGATGAATAAGAGGTCAGAAGACGCTTCTCATAATTGGAAGGAAGACAGATGTCCTGCCCTTGGGTGAAAGAAATGTCGCTAGAGGAAGTTACTGTTCAGTGAAACCCTGGGAACAGGAAAGGCTGGATTGCCACAGCGGCCCTTAATAATGAAGAAGAGGAAACAGAACCCCCTATGAACAATATCTGGATTATTGGAAGAGGATGCTCTAATGAACACAAAAGGAATTACATCAATACTATTGGGTCCATTTTTTATTTTATTTTATTTAGAAGAAGGGAGAAGTGCATGGAAAAGGTAATAAATCCAGGTGTTTGTATTCAAGTAGATTTTCTAGTAAAGAAGAATGCATAGTGCCATTTTCTAGGAGAATTCACACATACACCATGAACAATCCACTGGAAATGAAGGCATTTTTTCAAAAGGCAGAGAGGGAAGTATGATCCTCTGAGGATAAGCACCCTATCAGTCCATTAGTGCTTAACAGTCATATGTACTGCTACCACAACAAATTATAATGTTGTCTAATGCATTGGTGAGGAGGGAGAATGCACCAGTTTGTGGTATAGTCCTAATGGTCAAGTCATGGCCTGCCTGTGATATCTGAACTAGGCTTTCAAGACGTTATGAGACTAAAACAGGAAAATTGACATACAGTGTATGTCGCAGGGGTCCTTAAAAAGCTATAGATGTGACAGATATACAATAAAATAGAATTTAGCATAAGGCAGCTCCACTATTTATCCCTGAAGTGGTGTGAATATTGATATACTAAAATTCCAGGCTGTTTTTCCTCTTCCACCTAACACAGACAATGAAAAGTAGGCATAAGCATGCTTCTGATACCATAAGCAGAGAGGGTTCTCCCAATCTCACAACAAGCAAGTAAACAAAATACTCTGATATTGGGGGGGGGGGACAGGCTTTATGGTGGTGCATAAGAAGAGTCTCTGAATTGGACTGTGTGGGGAATGTGGACCTTGCATCCACAATGGGTCAATTCCATAGAAGGAGCAAGCTAAGACTCAAAATTTCAATCTTAAATCTTAGTGTAGACAGACAATTTTTAATTAAAAGGCCACTTCTTCTCCAGGTAAAGAGAGATGGCTTGTCATAAGCTCCAGCATTCTGCAAAGGAACAAAATGAATATCAAGCTTTTTAATTCTATTTGTATTTGGACTAGCTAGAAAATGGGATTCCCTCCCTCCTAAATGTATCGAAGCAAAAATACACATGTGCACATTTTCAAAATCTTTTCAGAAGAAGTCTTTTAATGTTATGTATTTGTGGTTGTTTTCATATGTAGTTTAGCTGGTGTATCATGTGATGGGGAAAATCCTAAACTCCCGGTGAGGTCATCTGAGCAGCCGCTGAATACTGTGGACCTCCTTCTCCACAGGTGAAGAAGAACAGAGAGTTTCACACCTGGAAACATTCCTGGCATTGCAGTATAAAGTTCACCACCACTGCTGTACTCCCTTCTGCAAGAAATTTTATTACAGGTCACTATAATATATTTTAAAATCTGCTGTATGAATATTGGGGCAACTTCTTGTCCATCAGAAGATCTGTAGCTGATAAAGTAATCGAATTCAGCAACAAAACACTGCAACTACTTATTTAATTTTTACAGTAAAAAAAGATATGGGTTTCCCACTCAGCACTGCTGAAATATACATGTCCCGAGATGTCTTTTTTTTTTTTTTAATTATTAAAAGTCACTGATGCTGTTGCCCTGCAGCAAAAGTACCGTCTCATCCTTAGGCATGATCAAGTGGGCAAGTTGCTGAACAGGACTAAAAAGACCCAGATTTTTAAAGCCTCGTCTGAATGAATATCCTAAAGCTAAGATAAGAAGGGCCTGATGCTGCTAGGTGCACTCACAGTTCTAAATCCTAACCTGGATTTGTTGAGGAATTCTGTTGAGTGATTTGTGGGGTGTCCAAAAAGAAAAGAAAGTCAGAAAAGAGAAAAAGAAAAGAAAAAAGGCAGAAGGACAGCTATTTCTCTCCTGCATTAGTATTGAATTTTTCAAAGCTAACAACTAGTTTTGACTAAGTGTGCCTTGGGTAATAATTTTCTGTAGCTCTGTAACAGACCAAAGGGAATTTAGCCAATGGGTACTAATCCAATTTCCCTGCAGGGTAATCCACAAAAGCTTTTACCTTTTAGTCTATGAGTCAAAGGTATTCTAAGGTTGGCGCCACATGGATAAGCTACAAACCGCATTTCCATGACCCAAGTAGGAAGAGCAATGACAGAGTAGCTGACTCAGCTTTCCTCCTGGCCGGGCCACATGCACAATGCTGAGTCACAGAACCTGAAGAGCAGACCAGAACCAGAATCTACAACTAACGTTGACAGAGAAACAAAGGTCTATAGATGAAATATCCACACCCACTGAACCTCCTTGAGAACAGAACTCAAGGATCTTGATCCTGTCAGATTATCTGTTGCATCTTGTTTTATCATCCCTGTAGCTATCCTCAAAATATTGAAGTCCTTTCTTTACTGTAGCATCTTCCCTTAACATTAAATTAACTGCCTTTTCAAACTTTCAAGTTCAAACTGCCTATTAAAACTATATATCACACCTTGTAATATATAAGAGAAAGTTGCCCCCCCCCCCTTTTCCAAAGTAGTGGAACTGCAGCAGCAGGGCTGGCAGTGCAAACTTGTTCTCTCTGTGGGTGCAGAATGAAAGTTAGTGTGGCCACTTACACATCTCCAAAAAGTGCATCCACAAAAATGAGGAAAAAGAGAGACATCTGCATATGCTAATTGATAGGTATAGTCACAAATTTAGCAATAATGATTATGACTTAAATAGACATGCAATATGTCTCATCAATTATGCTTGGTTATTTGCAAATGCCTCTCTCATATAATAGCACCTTTTCTTAAACTGTAATATATTTTATTTATAAATGGGTTGTCCATGTGTCTGCCTGCTTGGTTTGATGTTCAGATGCTACTGACAGCTCGTTTTGAGGCCCCTGTTCTCCTAGTTTTTTATCTTCATAGTGGGACAGGCCTTCCAGTTACGCTGCTTTCAGAGGACAGTCCCCTGGCAGCCCTTCAGATAAAGAACCATCCTGTAGCAGGTAGATTACGAAGCCACACTGAGTGAAAGTGCAGAGAACAAGGTACGAAAGTGGTTGGAATGGCTGCTTAAAATAATTACTCTAAATAACACTTGATCTCTCACTGTAATATTCTCATATCCTCAACCCCGCTCTATCAGACTCTTGTATTTTAAACGAGGTGCTGCGGCATCATAAACAGTGAGATCAAAGGGAAATGGGATGCAGGGAATAAAGACAGTGAGAATTAACTTATTAACAGTGGCCGTTCACACAGTGGTAGCTGGATGATGACACAGACATCCTGGCCCTTGGTGAGCTGCTTAACACATGCAGTGTAATATTTAAAAAAAAAAACACCACCAAACACACCAACTTGCAACTTCTGGTTATTCTGCAAAAAGCTTTCTGATACAGAGATTTTGTTTAAACATTTACACACTTATAAACCACTTAGAAATATTTTTAAAATACAGTAAGTGCTATATGGCCTGTCCTGATCTCCTCCAAGTATATATTTCCTTTGGTGATTACCTGAAACATCATAGATACGGACAATACATATTTATGCAATTTTGCCTGGGGCGGGGGGGGGAATTCTGCTGTCAAGCTAATGGAAGAGGCTGGAGAGAGTATCTGTAGACCTGCCAGTTCATGTGTTGATTTGGTCATGTGCACAAGAAAGATACTGGACAAGCTGACATTCATGCAGGGAAGGGCCATCATCCTGTGGCTGAACACAAACGTCCATGCAGGGAGTTAAAGGTCCAACCTCTGCCATCTACAGTTAAAAGTATCGGAGGGCAGGAGCTGAGTACCTGGTGAGCCAACCGCTCATTACAGGAGGTCGTACTGGGCTAGCCGGCCAAATTGTCTAACTCTGTATCAGAAATCTTCTTAATTTCCTGAAGGCACAATCCTGCACATGTTTCCACAGAAAAAAGTCCTAGAATTCCCAGTATTCCATAGCAAGCACGCAGGACATTTTCTGTTGCACCATGCATATAATTATACCGTTAGGTGGACACGGGTGTCACTTGAGGCTTCACAATCAAAGCTGGATGAAAAGTGTAAGCCAAACGTGTTCCTTCCTGTTCCAAACCTATTCCTGTTTCTGAATTCCTGCATAGGGTGAATATCTCCTCCCTAGTCTCATGCTCTTCACAGCAAGAACTCTGCCCTTTCTGAATTTGGTCTAATTTGCCCTCCCGCCCCTTGAGATCAGCAACGGATGCCTTTCTCCGGGAACCCTCTGTGAATGATATAAGGAGGTTGAGTATCTGGAAGAGGGCTTTTTCTGCGGTGGCGCCCCATTTATGGAATGCGCTCCCCAGAGAGGTCCGCCTGGTGCCGTCGTTATTTGTTTTTCGGTGCCAGGCTGAGACTTTTTATTTAAAACTTATTTTAATTGCTAAATTATTGTATTAATTAGGATTTTAAAATTTTTAGCCGAGAATGCACTGGGGGTTTTTAAATGTTGTTTTTTTGGTTTTTTCCTTCTTTTAATTGCTATATTATTATTATTTATGAATGTTTTATGTATTCTTTGTGAGCCGCCCCGAGGCTTTGTTGCGATGGGGGCGGCATAGAAATATTTTAAATAAATAAATAAATTTAGTCATTGCAGTCCAAGCTCATGACCACCTCCACTTACAGTACAGCTTGTGTTTCTCAGGTCAATAATATTCTTCCATGATTGCCATCCATAGCACTTTTGTACAGCCCAAGACTCCCGGCTTTTGTGGGTAAATGGGTGGGGAATCTGGGTGGGCTGGGCACAGGGGCCACATCATGTGCAGTTCTTGGGTATTCTAAATGAGCCCCTCACCCCAGTCTCTAGATTGAAATAAACTGCTGCATCGGGGCGGGGGGCACTTGTAGATCAACACATCTGGAGGACACAGCAAGTGTGATCCCACACCAGTGGCTATGCTGGCTTGGCCTGATGGGAGTGTAGGCCAAAATATCTGGAGGGCCACATGTCCCTCACCTCTGCACTACACTGAACAATTTCTAAAATCCTGTTCAACAAACTTTTCAACTGTGCCCCCTGACCTGTTTCATTCGACAGCTTCTAAGCGAGGGTAGGGAGAAGCAACAGTACAAGCAGTGTAGAAGCTGCTGCTCCTCAGGAGTGATGCCTTGTCAGTCTTTGAAACTGATTGCTCTTCTGCTGCAAATCCTGCCAGCAGAGAAAGAAATGGTAAGCAGAGGACACTAGGATACTGCACACCATTATAGGAGCATTACACACAGTTGTCCGACTGGCCGACTGGGTTAACTTCTAGAGTTTAATGGAACACTGCCCAGACAACATCTCCTCCAGCAGAGAATGCGCGTGGGGCATTGTCCGTGTGTGATTACGACCAGGGGCTTATACAGACAGCAGGCTGAAGCAGCATGTTCAAGTAAAGGAGAAATGCTTTGCGCATCCCAATGGTTATTTCATTCCCATGAGACAGAAGCATGGTTGAGTACAGGGGAGAGGGCAAAGTACTACTCTGGGTAATATCATTCATGACCTAGGGAGAGAAGACTATCTGTACATTTTTGTTTTTAACTGAGAGATTAAAAATAGCATTTTGAAAGAAATTCAGAGCTTTTTTAAAAAAAGCAGAAGCACCAAAAACATTTTGTTTATTCCAGAAATAACTAAGAACAAGCTAAATTAAGTGCCAAATGAGTGAGAAGCACAGTGGGAAGCATCTTTCCCAGGCACATGTGCAATAGGGCCCCCTTCCCATGGCATGCACATGATGGTAGTTTCAAGTGTAAAAGGGGCAGTGCAGACAAAATCCTGCATGGCACTGACAGCATTGTGTAGCTCCCTGATTCCCACATAGCCATTCCGAGCAAGGAAGCCTGCCTATGTCTACAGATTAAACAACACAGGCACAACCCTTGATCAGTAAATAGCCCATGGTGAGCTAGCAAAGGTGTGTGAACAGGACCTAAGTACAAAATGATCCACCACAGAAACAAGAGTTTCATTTGCCCTGCTTAGTTGTTGGATGCCTTGTCTTTCTTACTCTCTGAAATTTCTATGATTTGTTCCTCCTCTTCCACTTGCTCCTGTCTGATTTGCAATATGTTTCTAACCTGCTGATCACCCAGGGTTGCTGTCAGGGGCACCTGCTGAAGCCCCACAATGCTGCAGGGTCCCAAGAAGAGCAGTCCTCTGAGGTTGTGCCTCCTTTTTAATACTGCAGCCTGCTTTGTTCACTGCTTCTTGCTCCAGACCAAAGAATGGTATTAGTGAGAAGGAACTGTACTAGATCCCACTGTGTACTTGTCCACTGGCTTGCTGCTCGTCAAGCAAGCAATGATGAGAAAGAGGACAAGGAGCAGTAACTGCTGCTGATGGTGGTGGTGAAAGGGTAGAGACGCTGACAGAGGGGCCCCATGGATGAGGTCTCGCTCAAGGGACCCAACGCCTGGACCCAGCACTAGCACCCCTTCCCTTTCATACCACTAATCTAGAGACAACAGTACAATTTTGGTTATGCTTTATCTTGGCACATTTCTGACCTTGTCTTCAGAGGCAGTGTTCAGAATTGACCCCTAAGCTGCAGGTGTACAGACTGCACCCAGTTCTTCCTCTTTTATTCCAGTCTGGATGCTGCAACGAGGAATATGAATAGTACTAAACAGAGTCTAGCATCCTGGAGTTCCCTGAAAGAGCAGCTGTTGAAGGAGCAACACCCTCTTTCAGCTGCATGTGGGGTGTTTTTGTGTTTATCTGGACGTGTAAGAGTGATGGGTGTATATACGTAGAGGTATGGATGTGTGTGAAAGTGGGGTGGCCATGCCCATTTTGGGCTCTGGCTACAAGCACTGCTGGCACATGGTTCCTGGAAGGCTTCCCAGAGGATAATCCTGCCCTTCAGCTGAAAAATATTTCTCACCCAGAACAGATGCTGCTTATGACAAGGCACGTGACACAATTCCAGGTGGTTCAGAACAGTACCCAATGGACCTGACTCCGTTTCCATCACCCCAAAGACCCAGCCCTTAAAACGCCGTGCATATAATGTGTGTGGCATATTTTCTTGCACGAGTGACCTTTGTCCCTGAAAGATAAATCTTTTGGCAGACTCTCTGCAACTAAATGATACCATCTCCTCTGGAGCCTTTTGGCTGATAACAACATTCAAATGTGTCTGTGGATGTTGACAGTCTAATAACACTCATGCCTTATCAAAATTATGAAAAATTACTGTTTGCAAAAGCTGTTCTTGGCTCGGCATGTGCGGGCACCTGTGTCCCTGTGTCTCCCCAGGTCCCTCCTGATGTAGCTCCTTGGAAGTACAGCAAAATGTATGGACAGGAAATTGGAAAGATACTGCCTTTGGCTTGCTAATAATCATTTGCTTTCTTTATGTGAAAAGGTGAATTGCAATTTATTTCTCTAAATGGTATTAATTTCAGAGCAAAATTTATGAGCTGCCATTGCACAAGCTGGGTTTTATGTTTGATGATATAATTTGTCTCTGGTGTCTGTCTAAGGGCCACATGTCTACAAGGGTGCATCCCATATTCCGTATCAGTGATTATAGTGCAAAGCTGGAATATAATTTTTATCCTGCATTTCTTCCATCATGAAACTCAAGATGGGATGCCCAAGGTTTCTAGGAAGTCTCCCATAAGGAACTCTCCAAGTCCAGACTTACTAGCTTTTGCACAAATGTTATATGCCCCTATGTTATATGTTTACATACAAGGACCAGTAGCTGAGAAAATATTATTTCAACAACACAAGGTTTGTGAGTAATCAGTCTTGCGTTCACTGTGTATTAATGCACATTTTAGCATTTAAAGTTGTTAAACAGGTTTTAAACCACTAGTGAATTTGGGGAGGGGGGTTTCTATTATTCTGATTACATTCTATATTGAATTTTATTGTGTTTAATCCATTGTACACTGTTGTACACTGTCCAGAGAGCTTTGGCTATTGGGTTGTATGGAAATACAATTATTAATGATAATAGTAATTGTCAAGGTCTCACTGTAATTTAATATGCATATGTAATTTTAGAGTTATGATTTTAAAGGGGTCTCAAGTATGGCATTGTTTTTAGATGGGGTGTTAACTGGCTTGGGCTCATTGTGAGAATGAGTGGATGCAAGGAACAGAGAAAATCAGATAATTCAAATATGGGGAATGAAACTAAGTATTCTATACATGAAAATCCATGTATCATGCAATTACGCAGGGACTACATGGATGAATACTATGTATGTAAATAACTTCTGTTGTTTTGTAATGATCAAATATTTTGTGTGACCCCTATGAAGCTTTAATACATTTGTAAAGGGCCTGTTTCAGTAGTTGGGACAAGTTCTGAAGGAGGAGAGAGAGATTATTGCTTTTAAGACTTACAGATGGGGTTTGAATAAGGTAAATTTAGTTTGAGTGGCCAGGGAAACATCAGATGGATTGGCCAGGGCTTCCAGCAAAGTGGAAAAGAGCAGTTGAGAAATGGAAGTTAATGGTTAGATTGAATCAGCCAGAGCGTTGGTTGCCAGTGAGAGATGTGTGGTGCATTCAGAAGGGCAGACAAAAGCTGAAGAGAAGAATATTAAGTTGAAACTTGAATGTTAAGCTGTTTTTTTCTCTGTGTGATAACTATACGTGGCTGGTGAAAATCAGGTGCAGGAAGCAGTGGGCTGTGATGCCAGGTTGCTGCTGGCAGGTAGTTACACAAGAAGGTTACACAAGCAGGCGTCACAACCCTGATAAACTGTCCATGCAGTCAGCAGAACAATAAGAGGCACTTTGATGAGAAGCATGTTGTATCTGATCTGGACCTGGTTGTGAGTGAAACTTGCTGCAGGGGACGATTAGGGGATTTGGTTTGATGCTACAAAATCATTAAGAGGTTGGTATCACCAAAGTCTCTCTTGAGTCCTTAAGAATTGTCAGTAAGTAGTCTTTAGGAGACTTCAAAGTAAACATTTTCTTATGTACCAAATATGGCTTTAGTAAACCAGTTTGTTCAGTCGTTCAGCATAGTGCTGCCTTCTACTAGAAGATTTTCTAGAGAAGTGGGGTAGTAGAAAAGGGCAAGCTTGTGGAACTTTGGCTTATATTAGAAGGGAATTCCTTAGGCTTGGAAATAGAGGGAATTCAAGGATTGCAATAGAAGGAGTGCTAGAAAAATAGGAAATCTTATAGCTGGAACTGTCCTGTGAAACTACACAGACTGGCTTTGTCTTAACAAGAACACAAGACTCTATTTTATCAAAAAAGATTACTCACCACAAGTACTGCAGATACTTCCTTTCTTGTAATATGACACAAGTAATATGTCAAAGATTGCCCTCTTTGGGTACAGAATTGAATAGGGAAGTTCATAATGCTGAATTCTGGTCTAGGCTGGCAATGGGGTGGACTAGAAAAGGGATGGCCAGGCTTCAGACTTGTCTGATCCACTTCATTTTATTCAGTCAGTCAGTCATTCACTAAAACCCCAAGATGCACCAAGAAAAGCCAGGAGGAAAGGACATTTTGAGCACATGTTGAGCATCTGAGCACATTCTGAGTCCATGGATTTCTAACTGAGTATCAGAAATGAACTGAGCTCATGGTCTTTTGACACAAAAGTTCTCTTCTGGTTACTCCAAGATTTCTTCATTTCAGCAGCTTCATTGAGATGGGGTGGGGGAAACATGTTGGTGTTATTTTTAAACAAGTGGGAGACAGAAACCCTTGCTTGGGTGGTACTGCAAAATAATCACTGAGAGATATAGCTGTACATCTGAGCCTATAATCTGCCCACCCCAGACGTGAACAGACAGAAACAGTTTCTAATCTATCCAGTTTCATGGAAATGTATTTAGTTGTTTATTTTGAGAGAGATATACAAATTGATATCCTGATAGCCAATGTGGTCCTCCTTATTTTTGGGGGGATTTTTTAGTTTTTGCTTTTTTCATTATCAATACTATCTAGAACAAAAACAGCCGTACGGAAACATGAACACATATATTGCAGTAGTGCTGGTCATGCTTTTGAATGCTTATTTTTGCTTTTGGAGAGTACAGTTTGCAGTGTTACAACAAAACTGATTAGCGACTATGATGGCACACAAGAGGACACACATGTGTTCCATGGACAATGAAAGTGTAACATTACTGTTGCCAAGTCTGACCAAGTTATCGCCTGTACAAACTGAGCAGCTTCAGATGCTATGGCCCCATACTGCATAAATCAAATTCCTTCACCCTCACTATTTCCTGTTCTTAACACATGCACAGAAGTGCCATCTTGGATAGCTGGACCTGTTTCAGGAAGACTGAGGACTGAATTTGATTGCTAGAGGTGCTAGTGGGCTGCATTCCAGTGGTGGATGAAAGCAAAGCAAAGCAAAGCAAAGCAAAGCAAAGCAAAGCAAAGCAAAAATAAGGTAGGACCCAAAGGAAATGGGAGAGTATCCAAACACCAATAATACCAACATATTCCATCTTTAAACTATTACTGCTGCCAACTGAGCTTTAAGAGACATTTCCACACTCAAAATAGGGGGGGAAACCATGGAAAATCCAGACAACTAGCAAAAGATCAGAAGTTGGAGGAAAGGGGATGGGGGGATGGGGTGAGACCTTTTGGGGAACCCCACAGGCCTGCATTGGGACCACAAGCACCAGATTTGGCTTACTGATCTTGACAGATTGGAAGACTGATAAAGCGCAGCACTGTAGCAGTGAGCTTGCCATTTTCTGAAATGTTAACATTTGTTTGGGTTTATTTTGTATTATTTGGTAAATATGCACTCCTGCACCATTTTAATGCCAAGCACATGCTGCACTAACTCATTCAAGAACTGGCAAGAAGAAGCACAGCTGCTTATTATCACCAATTCCATCTTGGGCCCCACTTCCACTTGGCTCACATTTATTACTCCCGGTTGGGCTATTACAACACTGTCAATGAAAAGTGACTTGTAGGGATATGATGCAATAGTGAAAATTTACTGGCTTTCCATGCACAGGTCTTTGCTGCCTTTCTAGCTGTGCTTCTTTCTAATGAATGAAAGTACCAGCTGGGAAGATCACAACTTTCCTGGGCTTCTATTTGGGCAATTCAAATTATCTGGATGAAAGCCATCTGGACAGAAATCTGAGTGCAGCAACTTCCATGGGAAAGTACACTACCAGAATATGAAAAGGTATTCTACTCATTCTGATCACACTTATTTTGGGTAGGTGTGATCATGCCGGATTTTGGTCAGGCTTTGGCTGAGAGTTCACATGAAGCCCACTTTTGGCATCTTTCTCTTTTTTTGGGTGGGGATATTTATATATGCCATGTTTAACATACACAGTGAAGCACATGGTGGGGAAACTGCATACTAACAGATGCTCCCTCTGAGCTACTCCTCTGCGTGGACAAAGAATGCTTTTGGGACACTCCAAGATACTGAATGCATTGCCAGCCAGTCAGATTTAACAGCCCCAGTTGCTGTTTAGATAGTTACAGTGATCAGTAACAGCAACTGCCAATGCAGAATAAGCTCATGGCCATTCGCACACACTCCAGTTGGCTAGCCACTTGGCTGTACATAATAGCTTCGATTTGCAACTATGTGATCATAAGGAGAAACATAACACACCTTTCAAGAATATGCAGATTTATCCAGCAGCTATTTCTGATGATGACAGCCCTTTTGGAGCAATCACATCCATGTACATTGCTTCCTGGATGTCTTGCTGCATCCCCGGTTCATGTGCTATGTTTCCACATGCAAACACACACGAGAATATGCTTGGGAGGAGCATATTCTCCATTGTTGTGGTGGGAAGCAGCTAGTGCAGCTTTCCCTAACCTAGTGCCCTCCAGATGATTGGGGCATTTGCCTCTATCAGACAAAGCCAGCATGGATGATGGTGAGGAATTCTGGAAACTGTTATCCAAAATTTCTGGAGGACACCTGGTTTGGGGAGGCTGAACTACTGAACAGATGTATGAACTTAGGGTGTGGTTTGCTTGAAAAACCATACTTTGAAAATAGAAACCATTTGGCAACCCAAGAAAGTATCTGGCATCCAAAATTCTAATCCTTTAACTTGAGAGGAAAAAAAACAAAGGAAAAAAGAATTACCTTATGCAAAGTGCTATCTAAGTTGGCATTGGGATGGGATTTTATTTGGAATTCAGCCCTCTCACATGAAGCCCCAATAATTAATGTTGTCATTCAAATTTATCATCATCAAGCCAAAGATGGAAATATCCAATCATAGTGTTCTGGCTCCAGGTAACTTTGGCCTCTCTAATATTACCAACCATTAACAAGATTTGCCTCCTTAAATGGATCAGCCTTACAGGACCTCACTGCAATGTGATATTTATTCTGCTGCTGTTGATACAGAAAAGAACTACTTTGTGTGTGTGTATTGCAAATAATTTTATTCAGTGCAAACTGGGAGCAATAGAATGAACTCCCAATTAAGCTGTGCATTAGGTGCTTATTGCCATTATATCTGGAGATACAAAGAGGCAGCTTTTGGCTCTTGTGCAGTAATAGCTCATGTCATGACCTGGCTGGTAATAAAGAAAGTGGTGAAAAAGGGTCAACAGATTCAATTCTCACTCCCATTATGTCCAGACAGTTCCAGCTGTCAGTTAAATGGCTTGGCTTAAAAAAAATGAAACTTCATCTATTTTAATTCCAGGCTATATGGAAAGAATATTGATTTGACATATTTCACATCAGTGGGACAATGTATGATGGCTGAAGTTAACTCATTTCTCTTGTCTACAGATTTACTTCACCATTCATTTTGACTGTGTATGAAATTACAAGGAAAAAGAGTCTAACTCAATGCTACACCTAAAACAAAGGCCAAATCTTGAAAGCTGCTGATTACTATACATTCAGTCCTCTCTAAAGCCAAAGAAGATTTTCTAAACCTAGAGATGTGCATCCTTAAGTGCCTAGCTGGATTGAAAGTCCAGAGTTTGGCTTCATCAGAGCAGCACACTTTTTCGACCTAATGGCCTAAGTCTACCCAAATGTTTTTAAAAGAAAAGAAAGTTATAAGGCTAGATCCTGCAGAATAATACTCTAATGAATGGTCTCCTCCCGTATGTACATGCCAGGACGTAAGGTCTTCAGAGGCCCTCCTCTGGGTGCACCTATGAAATTATGAATGTGGCTACAAAAGCAGCCGCCACCGCCTTTTCACTAGCGGAGCCCTGATTACAGAAGCGGAGAAATCTTTGTCTGAGAAATTTTAGCTCACCTGCACCTTACTCAGTTATCCTTTTGGTGCTAAGCAATGACTTTTCTTCCAGGTGTTCAGATTTTACAGTTTAGATTCATCCACAGAGTGCCAGAATGGTTGCATTCATATATATATTATATTTTACTGTCCCCAATTTGGAGGACTTCCTCTTCTCCATACTTTCTTCTAAAACTTTGCAGATTTCTGACATAGGATCAGCTCTGTGTTACATGATTTTAAGCAGAATGTCCTAAAAGTCACACAGAAATATAAGTGTGCTGTTTACTGGAAATCCTCAAAATGTAGAGCATATTCTTGCACACCTTGTACTGCCTATTCTCCCTGCACCTATTAACCTGAAACCAGGTAGGTGAAGTCACCATATGTGTAGAAGGAGCATCTATCCCTCAAGTTTTATTCAATTCTGTAAGAAATAAAAAAGCTATCAACAGTTCCCCTTTAAATAAATCAAAATATAAAGACTTGTAGCACTTTTTTTGAAGGTGTGAGCCCATCCTAAGGAGCTACTATGCTGGCAAATTTCATCTACTTCTGATGAATAGGAAAAACAACTGTAACTTCATAAAATTTACTTTGATAGTCAGTGTAAGTGGCGACATCTTGGATTTCTAAATCTCAGCTCTGGTTCGGTACCAGAGTTGAAGACAATGGCCTTGGAATCAGTCCAGGCAGAATGAGGCTGTTTTCCAAAGCAATAAATTGGGGTTGGAGACTAATCTTGTGGTTAGTTCATACCTCTAATTAAAGCAATAGTAAAACTCCCTCTGATTATAATGATTCCGAATTCCATACTCATGTAAACTTGCTAATTTTTTCCTGGCACCTCTTAGCATTTGTGTAACTGACAAAAATTCAGGTAGTGGAGCTTTTCTTATCATTACATCTCTGTGCTGCTTGTCTAGCCCTGCCGGCCTAGCCCTGTCTAGTCCTCTAAGGAGAGTTGGCGATCCTGCTCAAAAGTAGTAGTCTGGGAAGTCTGGTGAAATTTTACTGTGGGGTACCTGTCATCGGTCCCCAAGTTATGCTAGACTGAGCTGCTATTATATCTTGGCAGAATCCTTTTTCAATGCATGAAGTGCCTTGAGGAAATCTTGTGAACTCTTCATACAGCAACCAAAAGACAAATGTTACATATGTGCTAGAACATTATGTGAGTAGGTCACTGGGGTTTGCTTCAGAGCATATACTCAACACTTGCCAATTATGGCTTTTTGACACATATGACTGTATAATTCTGTTCCAAGCTGATGTTTGTCTTGTCCTCAGGTCCATTTTCTAGGTGTCTGCTTGAAAATAACAAGCACAACAATAAAATCTCTTATGTGTATGCCTAAACATGTGACATGAGTAGTATCCCCAAATCACTTAATTTTGAAAATATGATTGCGGTGTCTTTGGGAATGACATATATACATTATAATGGGAAACCTTCTCCATTCACCAGTTTTCCTCAGTAAATGACAATCTTCCATGACATTTTTAATCATTTGCCCTGAAAAGCAGAGGTAAGCCTGGTGACCAGCATTACCTTGAGAAAGAATGAGGAGTCGTGGGGGAGAATTGACAGCCGTGGGATGGGAATTTAACTTTTTCCACCAAGTCTTTTCTGTAAGTGCTTCACCCAATTTAACATTTATGGTAAACAAAGGTATGGAAACATGTTTTTGCAAGAAAATATGTAGTTTCACCCTCTGTTAAACCTACCAAAATTCTAAAATTGCTAAGAAATTTCCTCTCTCTTTGACCTCTATCCTCTTTACTAGCACTAAGCACTGCTGGAAAGCCAGGGCACTTTTATTAGAAACGGATCTCTGGAACTAGCATTAGTCATTTATATTTAACAACATTGGTCAGAAAAATGTTTTTCCCCCTTTTCTCAGTCAATTTGTAGTTCACTGAACAGATCATTGACAGCTGGAAGCACCAAGACTTTAGAGAAGATGAACTTGTTCATTTTTTCAAGATATCACTTATTAGGCACAATGTAAATATACCATTGAACATCAGTTCCTCTGGCTGCAATCCTTGCACACTTATATGGGTATAAGTTTCAATGATTTAAGTTTCATTGATTTCTGTGAAACTTTTGTCTTCTGTGGAACTCATGCTGTGCACTGGATGGTAAGGACCATGGTGCTCATAGTGCAAACACTAAGGAGGAGGAATCTTAACATTAGTAGCACTGCACAATTTCTTTACCACATCTTGCTGCATACTTCTGGGACGCAATTCTTGAAAGACTTGCCGATCATGAATAAAACTGTGAGAATGTCAGCTTTCTATTTGGAAGAGAAAATTTCTACCCATCAGCATAACTGCAGAAGACATTCTGAAAGTGTGTTGACAATGTGATACATCTAACAAATCAGAAAACACATTAAAGAAAAAAAGTGCATTTGTTCAATATGAATTTAATCTTGTGCTGGCAGAGTTCCTCTCCCCCTTCCATCATTAGTGGGATTCAGTCTTGTCCTGTATATATTATGTGGGGTACAGAACCTTTGCCCCTCCTTTTGGTATTGAAGACTATGGCAACAATTCACAATCTATTTACTCTAAGGCAGTTTTACAAAAAAAATCAATGGAACTGCACTGGAGTAAGTCAGCTGCAGCCTAAAACTCATCAATAATTCCAGTAACAATTTATTCTCATGCTATTAGGTCTTTAAATCGTCAGCATTTAGCTACTTGAAAGAGTACTGTTGGAATAAGGGACAAGTGTCTGGACGCTGTTTTGGGCTGGATAAGAGCAAAGAAGTGGAAAGTGAATCCAGACAAGCCCAAGTTAGTATAGGCTGGGAAACCAGCTATTCTGAATTGTGGTTTACAACTGGTTTTATACAGGTTGCACTCTCCCTCAAAGAACAAATGCATAGCTGGGAGTCATCTTGCACCCTGTACTAACTGGAGAAACCTAAGACTGCCCTGTCCCTGGTTGGTATGCCAGCTGTGGATATGGAGAGGATGGAGTTAGCCTCAGTTATCTATGCACTAGTGATGTCTGGCCTGGACGCCTGCAGTGTGCTCAACATAGGACTGCCTTTGATGATGGTCCAGCAACTTTGGTGGTCCAGAATGTAGCTGCAATGGGTTCATGTACCACCCATATTGCACCAGTTACACTTATCACCAGATTATTTCTGAGCCCAATTTAAAATGCTGGTTTTGTCCTTTAAAATCTTCAGTGGTTTGGGACCATATTACACTTCACTTATAAGCTTGCCCACACTTTAAGATCAGCAAGGAAGCTCTTCTAATTTGCTTATCCATGAAGTAGGCAACTAGAAAAGGATAAGCCTTTTTTGCTATGCTCCACACCTCTGAATAAGGTGCAATCAAGGTCTGTCATGGCCCATCATTGCAGGATTTTAAGAAGGCCCTGAAAACACGCTACTTACTCTGACCTTCCCCGATTATGTTTTAGTGAATTGTGCTGTGGCTGCAGCTGCCTATTGTAAGTTTCATTTTATTCTAGTGCTTGCTTATTTGTTTTTAGAATGTTTTCTCTTGCTGCTTTTACTGTTTTTATTGTGTTTGCACTGTTTTAACAGCTCACCCATTGTTATTATGTGCTATATGGTTGTATGCTGCCTTGGGAAGGTCCCTAGCCGAAAGGCAGCCAAGTATTTTAAGTAAACCAAACCAAACCAAACAATCAGTCATTTTATTGGCTTACATGACTGGATTAGTCTCAGTCCTAGCTTTAGGTCCAGAAAGAGTTGCATTCATTCTTGAAAGTTGAAATTTGCAACTTCGCTGCAAGACTTTTAAAAATATGGTAAGCTTTGTTTCACTGAAACAGGTGTATTTTATTTATAAATAAGTATGCAATTATCATATGGTCTGAAAGTCTTTGGCTGTTTGTTTTAGGATTGTGTGTGATTTGTATTATTTATGCTTTGGGATGCTTGTTATCTTCCATGAGCTAAATAGAAAGACAAGTCTGAAAATCTAAATAAATAAAATATAAAATACAAAAAATACACTTTATCCAAGTTCATATACTTCCAAAAATCCTTACCTCATTGTCTGCTTAAGGCTACAATCCTATAATGAAGATACACTGGCTGAGGGACCGTGGGACCTCCCAGAAGCCCTGCTATGTTGGAGAGACACTCCATTATCTCTCTCTTTCAAATACACATGGAAGGAAGGGAGGAAGGAAGGAAGGAAACCAAAACACCCCAGATACAAAAGTATTCCAACAAAATAGCTAAAATGAGAGCCCAGCTGAGCAGCTAGTTTAGGCGGGGGCCAGATGCACCCCCCCCCCCCCCCCCAAGCCTGCCATAAGCTTAATGGCATCAGTGGGCCTGGCCAGCTCCCCTGATGTCGTTCAGTTCCTGCTGGAAGCCCTGGCTGGAGCTGCTTTACCCAGCATGTTGCTCGGGTCCTGGTTTTGCTGTGTAGAGGCTTTCCCAGTGTGCAGTGAAGACAGACTTGAACTGAGGCATTGGCTGAGTGAACAGCCCTTCGGCCACATCACAGTTGGGCAACTTCACCAGCCCTGCACTTTTCTCTACTGGGAAGTCACAGCACAGATTCAGCTCACAGGGAAGGGAAGCCACTCTTATCTCAGAGGGGTGAGGCTTCAGAGAGTGGGAAGGCCAGCAATCACCCATCCCTGTTGTATCTGGTGGGCACATTGATGTGTTCTATAAAAGAAGCACACTTGCACCCCTTCAATCCACAGCCATGTACCAGAATTTCTGGCTTCAAATGTTTGATTGGGCCAAGGACTAGCAGCTTAGCATCCCTTCCCTCCAGCATCACGTGACCTGGCTGAAGCTAGCATCATGATGAGATTCTGAGTGGGACAGTTATGGACACGAAGAGGCTCAGAAGACCTGCTGCCTCCACTCTTGTCTCGTTCTGGCACCCCCTGAGTGGTGGTGGGGGGAGGGGGCTGCTGTCAGGCTGTATGGAGCAGTCAAGTTGGGTTGGAGAGAGAGGGATTGTGAAGGGGAAGGTGAGGTTGAGGAAGCAGGGAAGAAGAATGGGAGGGCCAATCGATTTTGCCTGGATACTACCCTGCCGGGCCAGCCTGTCAGGCAACACAGCAGAATGCGCTGCACAGTCAGATGGGCAATTAGCCCAGGCAGCGTTCAAGCTCTTGGCCAATACAGCAGCCTTCCTGACTGGCTCCTCCTGATGGGGAGCCCCTCTACCCACTGCTACACATGCTTCCTTACTATGTAGTGGGGGGCTTTCCACTGGCATTGCTTATTCTTTTTCCTCTAGCAGGCTTGCAAAAGATGAAGGATCTGTCCCTCTACCTGGTGAGGTTCAAACTTCGCTGTCCTGGTACTCAGGGACATCCCTATGGACTGAGCCACGGGAGGTTGCTATCAACAACCTCCTGCCTACTCCCCTGGGTTGCTCCCTGGCCTGGATTCCTGGTCCAAGAGATGGCTGTGCATAGTATTGCGTCTAAACTGCAAGTGCTGTGTCCAGTGCACTCTTTGGGTGTTGTGCGCCTTCTCCTTCTTCCCTTTTATGTGTGTTGCCTTCATAAAACAGTGATTGTGAAGAGCTTCAGAGAATCCAAACTCTTAGGGTGTGAGTATGCTGAAGAACTTCCAGCGTCACTGATAAGATGAGGTCACAGCACAATCATTTTTATGCTTTATGTGTGGTGAAGCAAAATCGTGTGTGTTGGGGAAATTTCTCTTCTCTTAGTTCCTTTGAATGCCTTTGCATGTCCAGGACATGCAAGAACTGCCTCTTGGGCAGACCCTGGGGTTCCAGGGATAGCTTGAAAGGATGCCTCTGGTGTTCATAACCATGCTTGTGTTTTGTGGAGACATGTTATTCCTTCCTGGACTATGTGCCCATTGGCTCTAGCAGGCCTTCTGCAGGCAGTGTATCTCCAGTCTTAGATTAATGTGATTATATCAAGCTTCCCTAACCTGGTACCCTGCAGCTCCTAGGATTTGTACTAGGAGATTATGGGATTTGTAGTTCAACACATCAGGGGGAGCACCAGTATAGGGATGCTCCATAAAGTACTACAATCTGTATATTGAGCTGAGTATCACATGGCCCATAGCTTACATGCGCTGCTCCACAGGGCCATGGAATTCCATGAGGCACCAGTGGGAGGAGTGGGCAGAAACTGGTTCTTGGTCTTCCTGAAGGTTCATACTCCTGCAATACATACTTGGCAGCAAGGCCAATTCAATTCAGTGAACGTTACATCTGGGCAGATGGGATCAGATTGAGATGTTAATGCAAACCAGCAGACAGCATCCGTGCAGTGTGTGTGTGTGTAAATGCAACTAAAGTGACTGCTTTCAAGAAGGACGGTTTTAAAGGTCAACAGCATCACTCTAACTCTACCCTGGGAAATGACCCGAACCCTAATAAGGGATTCAAATACACATGCGTAAGGATAGATTTCCAAACTGTTCCCTTTCTGGATGATTTTCTCACAATTGAACTTATCCGCACAGCCCAAACATGGTCCAAATCTTGAAAGCTTGGTTTTTCTATACCTATCCCTACCCTGGGCTTACACCTATAACCCTAATGCAAGGCTTAAATACATATGCCTCAGGAAAGATTTCAAAAATGTCCCATTACTAGATGCTTTTCTGCACAGCTCATTTTTTCCTGCCCATCTTGCATATATTCCAAGCCTCAACAGCATCACAGGGTCATGAGTTTTTCTATATCTAATGCTAATATGTGGCTTTACTCTAATAAGAGCATGGAATACACATGCTTCAGGACGGATTTCCAAAATGGCCCTTTAGTGGATGTTTTTCTGCACAGCTTGTTCTGTCTGCCCGTGCAGTACACATTCGAAGCCCCAACAGGATCACAGGTCCTTGGTTTGTCCATACCCACCCTAATCATGGGCCTTATCCCTAACCATAAAAGGGGGGTGAAATACAAATGCCTTTATAGGGGATTCCGAAATGCCCCCCTAGTGGATGTTTTTCTGCACATCACTTTCAAATTCTGAATGGAGGCATGCCTATTTCAGCCCCTTATTCTGGTTAGGATTAAGGGTCAGACTAGGGTTAGGATTAGAAAAACGAAGGTTCCCAAATATATCTTGAGGCTTATGATGAGTTCAGGATGGGCAAAAAGAATGAGCTCTGCAGAAAAACCAGCTCTGGCACTGGTTTTTCAGTCCCTTTTTTAGGGTTAGCGTTAAGGGCCAAGGTAGGGTTAGGGTTACATAAACAAGGGTTCCCATGCTGGTTTTGGAGCTCCGCATAGGTCATTTTTTTCTTCCCCATCCTGATCATGTCTGAAGCCTGAACAGACTCAGCGGTTTTTCTACCCCATCCATGATTGCACTTGAGGGAGCCTTTGGGGTTCAGTGAAGCCTACTTACATTGCTGGCTTGTGACTGGCACTTCCATTGTGTCAGTGTCCTGAATTTAATGGGTTAAGAACAAGGGTGTTGTTTCAACAGTTCCCAATAGTTCCTAGGAGCTATCTATCCAGTGAGGTATGCCAGGCATGCACATGTGTTTTCTCCGATACTTTCCTCATGGTCAGCCTCTGCTCCTCAGCAACATGTTGTTTTTGCTGCTCCAAAAACTACCTCCCATTGCTGCTGCATTCATCCCACACAGTTATAACATTTAAGTCCAGTTATGCCTGACTCTAGGGGGTGGTGCTCATCTCCATTTCCTAGCTGAGGGAGCCAGCGTTTGTCCGCAGACAGTCTCCGTGGTCATGCGGCTGGCATGACTAAACACCAAAGTGCACGGAACACCGAAGTGGTACCTTTTTATCTACTTGCATTTGCATGCTTTCGAACTGCAAGGTTGGCAGGAGCTGGGACAGAGCAACGGGAACTCACCCCATTGTGTAGATTCGAACCGGTGACCTTTTGATCTACCAGCCCAGCAGCACAGCGGTTTAAACCACTGCGCCACCTGCAGTCCTGAGTGTCATTAGTGGACAGCTATCCCTAAGTTTCCAGAGTTCTTGGGGAAGACAGATTGATGGAGAAACCATTCTGGGAACTGCAGATTTGTGAAGCAAATAGGTGTTTTCTAGCAAATCTTAGCCCCAGAACTATTTTGGAGAACAAATGGCTAAAGTGGAATAAACTGGAGTATACTCACTGGAATCAATGGGAAAATTATACCACCATACCACTGATACTAATCATAGCCTAGGCCTTCACCCAAACTCTAATATGGAAATAAAATAACCATGCCTCAGGATGGAGATCCAAAATGTCCACTTTCGCCATGCCTTTCTGCATAGTTCATTCTATCTGCCCATCCTGAACATGTTCGAATCATCAATAGAATTACAGTGTCCTTGGTTTTTCTAACCCTAACCCTAACCTGGGTCTTAACCCTAACCTGGCTATATTTGCATTTCGTTCTATGCTGATAGTCATCTTCTAGATGTAAAGGAGACTTTTGTATTCCAAAGTTCTTCCTATCATTTTGACTCTTGCATGACCTTTCTTTTCATTTTTCTTTAAACCAGCAATTGCTATTATTTATTCACATGTGACACATGCATCTCTTCCTTGCCTTCCTCTTTTCTTAGCCTTTTGAGTTCTTCACTGAATGATTCAAATGTTTTATTTAAAGGCATCCCAGTTCTTCATTACTAATCCATTAGAACAAAAACGAGGGCATCAGAAAGACACATCTGCTGGTGGGCAAGTCCAAGCGTGTCACAGCTACGAACACTTTTGTCTGAACAATGGTGTGTAGAGACATGAAAGAACGTTAACATTCAGATCTAGTATCACATTCATCTGTCTGTGCCCAAAAGGACATTGGCTTCCAGTTAAGTTTTGAAGTAATAACTGGGATCCTTTTATTTCTTTTTTTTAAAAGCAGTGCAGTCTAGTCATTTAGGGATTATCCTTAGATCTGAGAGGTAGGAACTTAACCTCCAACTCACCCTACTATCTCACTGGGTGGGTTTTGGTTATCAGTCTCTAGATTAGTTTTCCTCAGTCTGGCTGGGAATTATGGAATTTGCAGTTCCAAACACCTGGGGTGTGTGAGATTGGAGGAACACTGCTGAAGACAGTAATTAGTTAATGGGTGATCCACCTCATAGGGCTGTTGTAAAAGCACCCCAGAAAAGGGTATTGTAAACCAACAGGGCATCAGAAGGTTTAAAGAAATAACACAATGATAGCACTTCAAAATAAAACATGTAGGATTTTGCAAAGTAGTGCTACTAAGCCCTTAAGGGGATAGTCTGGGTGGAGAAAATTCTTGCTAACTGGCCTCCCTCCAGCTGCATAAATCAGTCTGAATTTGTATCAGTGATCAGGCAGTGACAAGACACAGGTAGGGAACTGCAAGTGACTGGGAAGATGTCAGCTGTCACTGCAAGAAATAAGGGTGGGTCTCCACTAGCAAGGTAGAAGGCAGCATAAATGGGAAACTGTAGTACAAGCTACGTCATTGCTCACACATCACTCTTTTATGGAATTTTACCAGGATTCCTGTGTGCATTACTCTAGAAGTGCATTAGAATAAAATGTAATCTAAATATTATAGAGTAAGCAGTGGAGAAATTTGCCAGCAAAGAGCGTAGCTTGAAAGAACTAGATCCAAATCACGTGGCTTGTGAAGCCCGATGATTTTCATTTGTAAAATGGGAATAGTAATAAAGGTAATCTCCAGTGGCAGATGTGAAGGTTAATAACTTTTAGCATTTCAAGGTTTGTAGATGCAAATACCAGGTAAGCTTTGACATTTCTTCACAGGATTCTTTTTCCATAACTGGGCCATAAGCAGCTATTTTGCATGAGAATGGAAATACTTGAACTGTACTATTAGGAAAATTGTAGAATAGGAAACCAAAAATAAAAAAAAAAGGGGGGGGGGACGATTATGAGAAAGAGCTAATGGGAAATCATCCATCTCAAAAGTGCCAACAGAAGATTTGTAAGCACCCCTGTAATTAAATGAAGTGGCTGGCAAACAAAGTGCCTGGAGAGATTATGCAGCCCACATCTGTGTTCTGAAAAAGAAAAAACAAAACAAGGAAGGAAGGATGGATGGATTCAGATCAGGGCTACTGAAAGAGAAAATGACTGGTTTACGGAAAGGGGAGCTTTGGAAATCTTCCTGACAAGTCCATACCAGCAAGGAGAAAAAAATGAATGGAAAAGACATAAGGTAAAGTTATGAAAGAATGGAGGTTGTTGCTATTTGTTTGTTACACCCGATTATTTAACTGTGCAAGAATGTGTAGAAGGAAGGCCTGAACAGGTTGTGATGTGGTGCCAGTTTAGACAGACACTTTCAAAGCTCCTGACCCACTCTGTCTGAGCTGATTTCAAAGTTCACCACTTGCCTGTCACACTCAGACAAAAGAAGGCAGATCCTTTTAAAGGATAGCAAAAAGGTGAGGGATGTGCCAGTTTCAGGGATCCTAGCAATGAAGACTCACTCTTGGGTGAACCAGGGTGAAAAGACACACGGTACCAAAGGGGTTAAATAAATACCGATCAGTGTCAACCGGATTTAAGCGTTCATGTCACAGGGAGAGCTGAGATGCGCAAATAGATTTTGAAAGAACCCATTTCCAGTGATGGATTTTGAAGGGGGAGGGGGAGGGAAATTCATCTTCCTTCCGATCTCCATCTCATTTCAGGCGGGGCTTATCAAATTCCCCAGCGGGAAAAACTGGAGGCCACCCCGCTGCAAAGGGAAGGGGCGCTGCAAGATTTCTAACAAAGCCCAGGAAAGCAGGCGCACGGGGGAGGGACTGACCCCCGCCAGCTAGAAAGTTGCAGACCGAGGCGACGGAAAGTGAAGGGTGCACGCGTGGGGACGTGCAACATTTGCTCGCGGTTCCTCTTACTATAACCCCTTTCCCCAGGCAGTTCTTACCAACTCCTGCTTGAGACGGCGTAGGTAGTGATCCATGTTTTTCTTTTCCATCCTCACATCCAAGTCCACCCGGCGGCAGCGGCAGGTCCTAAGTAATGCAGCCGCAACGGTCCTTCCTCTTCCACCATACAGGTCAAGAGAGGCGGCCTCTTTTCCTTCCCTGAGGTCTGGTTTGCTCTGTCTCTCAGCTAATCCAACTGGCCCCTTTAAAAGCCCATTTGTCACTCAGCTCCGGGAGAGCGCCTTGTCCAACACAAGAGCTTTAAAAGTTTTCTCTCGCCCGTTCTAGAGCAAACAGCAACGGCAGCACCAACAAAAGCAAGGAACCTAAGTGTTTGTTCTTCCTTTTTCCCAAAGCGGGGGGAAACTGTGCGGAGCGGTTCAGCCTACGCGCGCGCGAGCGCACAAATCTCAGGGCTTGTGAGGCAACGGGCGCGGGACTCGCTGCAAACAACTCCGTAAGACACCGCGAGCTGCAGCAAGCAAGCGTGTTTACCGGTGGAGTCGCACGCCGTCCTCCCCGCGTGCGGCTCGTTTTTGCAAGGCAAGCGCGGCAGAGACGAGCCGGTCCGCTTTGCAAGAAGCAGCGAACTGGAGGGATCCTGGCACGCTGGGAAAGACGGTGGGTCCAGATCGGCGTGGGCGATGATTGGCAAGTCGGAGGCGCACTGGCATGTGGCTGCGGAGGGGAGGCCTAGGGAGGAGAGACTGGGGCACCCAGTCAACAGAAATTTCTTGACACCGGTGGGGGATGATCCCGCCCCAGGGGGTGGGGTCTAGTAGTTTTCCTATTCAGTAGATCCCCTTGCCTGGCTGGCCTGGGCGCAGCTGATGCGCGCTCAGCGGCGTAGTGCTGCAGTTGGAAGTGTACGGATTTGTGACATTCCGCGCGCCCACGGCCTCGTGGAGAGCCCAGAGTTATAGGCAGCTATGTTGATCTTACAAGATTTACGTTTCGGGACTAGAGATCTTTTATGATAAAATATACGGATACCTTACGGTATGCTGGCCCTTTGAAATCAACCCCACCCCTTTTGTTTGGCCCCGCCCACCATGAAATACTTTCTCTCCTCGAGCGCATCTTTGAAATGAATGAAAGAGGTTCAACACCCGATAGAAGAACGTTTACTTTCGCCTTTTTTCCTTCTTCCAACCATTTTGTGTGTGTGTGTGTGTGTGTGTGTGTGTGTGTGTGTGTTGCATCCTTTAAGACTGTACCATTAAAAACTGAACATCTTATGCAGGGAGGGTCAATTTTTCTAAACTTTTCTGGGAGCCTTTTTAATTCAACAGTGGGGTAAAAATGTTTGAAATAGAGTGAGTAACTGCTAAAGTTTTGTCTTCCAGGGCACTGGAAGTGAGGCGTATACAGTGCTGAACTTGGTGAAACTTAACATCCTTGCACTTGCTCCTGTGAAATCATAAATCAACGGACAACTGTGTCTTGAGTTAATTCATGGCTACCTTCCATTAATTACCCTTTCTCCAAAGAAACCCTGATTCCAGGAAGTCCGCAAATTAATCAGTTAATCCAAGGGACATGAATTTGCTTGTTCTGCTTTGGATGACTATTTCCCTGTCTGCTTCTAAGTGGCTTATTCAATACCTGCCTGTGGAAGATTGAAGAATGAAGAAGGACTATAGGAACAGTAACTGTGAGAGAGAGGCAATGGCAAACTTGACCACAGGAGCGCTATGTAGCTTTCCTATACACCTGAGATTTCACAACAAACTCCCCTCATGTTCTCAAGCTTTATTGTTATTGTGAAATACAAAACTGAATGTTTGAATCCTGAATTGGATTCACACATGCATGTCTGTCACTTGTCTCCTCTTCAGTCTCCATGCATCTGATCAGTTGGACTTTAGTCTACAAGACCTTATGACACAAAATGCATTTTATTTTATTTAAAATTAATTAAAGCTACTTGTGTCATACAAGATGCAAACATACAGTGGAGATAAAATGAAGATCGATGCATATATATTCAATACAAATCTATAGAAACAAAGATTAATAATACACTTTAAAAACTTAGAAATTACTAGTAAAACTGAAGCCAAGTCATTACAGGAAGACCAGCAAGAATGAGTTGTCCCTTCAGAACTGTTCTGGAGATGCGAAAAGAAGGGAATTGGTGACCCTCCGTTGAGCAGTTAGCATTTATGGCTGCAATACAACGCATGTTTGCACAGAAAATATCCTGTAGGCCCCAGCATGATGGCTGGAGAATGCTGAGAGTTGTAGGCCTTTTGTGTAAGACGGTGCACCAAAGCCTTCCTAGTTTGTACTGCACCAGGCTAACACTGCCACTCCTCTGAAAATTACTGGACCACTTTTGTTAACATGCAGCTATGTATGAAATGAACCCTGTTTGAAGTGTTGCTAGGTGCTTATTTGAAACTCCCTCTTGCGCAATACTAGAATCTGGGGTAATCCCATGAAGCTGATTGATGGGAAGTTTAGGACAGCTCAAAGGACATACTTCTTCAACAAAACGTATAGTTAAGCTATGGAATTCATTGCCATGGGAAGTGATGGCCACCAATCTGGATGGCTTTAAAAAGGGATTGGACAGATTCATGAGGGAAGAGGCTTTCAATGGCTACTAGCCTTGCAGGCAATGTGCAGCCTCAGTTACCACAGGCAGCATGCCTATTTGCATCAGGTGCTGAAGAGCTTGTACAGGCAGAGGTCTTGCTTACATCCTGCCTGTGCAATCCTGTGTACAGCTGGTGTGCAAATGGAATGTGAATGGAGTGCCAAACTGGATGGACCGTTGGTCTGATCCAGCATGATTTTTCTTATAGAAATGTAGAAACATAGTGAGTCAAAAGGGACCTCTTGGACCATCTAGTCTGACCCTTGGCTCCAGCTGGCTTCACTCATATTATATCCAGTATGTACTTGTTCAATCTGTCCTTGAGCACGCTCACTGATGGGTCCCCACCCATCTCCTGTGGAAGCCCATTCCATATCCTAGCCTGTTCTAACCATCAGGAAGTACTTCCTAACATCCAACCTGAAATCGAGTTCCTTGAACTTCTCCCCATTGGACCCTGTCCTTTTTCCATTGCAGGGGAAAACAGTTCCTGACCCTCTACTGTGTGACACCCCTTCACATATCTGTATGTTGCTGTAAGATCCCCTCTGAGTCTTCTCTGGGCTTAAAAGACCCAGCTCCCTCAAACTCATCTCATATGGCATCCTTCAATCTGGCTACCATCCTTGTGACCTTGTGCTGAACTGATTCTAACCTTACTATGTCCCTCTTGTAAGGAGGAGCCCAGAACTAGACTCAGTACTCCAGTTGTGGGTGCACCAGAGTCTTATAGATCTGTACCAGCACCTCTCTTGATCTGGAAGCCATGCTTCTGGTTATACATCCAAGGGTGGTGTTTGCCTTCTTAACCACAGCATCATACTTCTGGCTCATGTTTAGCCTGCTATCAACAAGTACCCCAAGATCTCTTTTCATGAGTGCTGCTCTCCAGCCACTTGTCTCCCATTCTGTACCTATGGCACCTGTTCCTAAGTCCCAAGTGCAAGACCCTGCACTTATCTGCATTGAATGCCATCCTGTTGTTCCTTGCTCACTTCTACAGTCTGTCCAGATCCATCTGCTCCCCAATTGTGGCCACTGCCCCCACTTTGGTATTGTCTGCAAATCTGGTCAGCAGACTGGTTACCCCATCCTCCAGGTCATTGATAAAGAGATTGGAAAAAGTCTGTCCCAGAACTCAGCCCTGAGGAATTCAGCTCATCACTGGCTGCCATCCTGAGATTCTCACTGGTAGTCACCATCTGCTTGTGGTCTGTCAACCATGCCCTGATCCATCGGACAATGCATCATCTCGTGATCATATGTTCTATTATCTATGATGGCCAATCACACAATAATCCACACTATTATTTTAACAAGGTTTTTTCACTAGCTATGTTGGTAGCTGCTGTTGGAATTGCCTTTTTCACTCTATAGCTCTTTTCCTCTTTTATCCAAGTCTACTCTTTTTCTGCTCAGGGCTGCAACCCTGTTTCAAGAGATCTGCATTTTTAATAACTAGCTAAGGGGAGGGAGAGAGATCTTCCAACACACCCAGCAGGCATTTTCTTTACCAGCAGCTTTCAAACAGGAGCATGCTGAGTGAAAGCCTTCTCTCCCAGGATAATAGAAAATATGTTTTGATATCCAAGCTGTCTCTTTGACTGGCCTTTTCTCTTAAATCTTAATAATAATACAACCCATAGATTTACAGATAAATATAGTCTGCAGAGATGGTTGTCAGAGTTGAGCGTGAAAGGTAATATTTGTTTTTGTGTACTCTGTAAATCTTTACTGATATAAGAAGTACATAAGAAAATACACTGTGCAGAACACTAGTTCAATTGCAATTCTATAAATCACAAAGTAGCAAGAAAAACAGATCTGTTTAAAAACATATTCTAAGTCTTTTAAACTTCAGGAGCCATATCAAAATAAACCCTAATGAAACATTATAGCTGTAAACTAATGTCTAATTTTGACTGTTTGTTTACCATATGGTATAACATTTAGTGGAAAGAAATTAACTGGTGACTAACATCTCTTAAAGTTCAGTTAAAGCTCAGTTCTAAGAGGCAATTTATGTACACAACTGCCATGTTTGTGGCAGCAGATTATTTTCTTTGCTAGAGGCAGTTTCTCTAAAATAGGTTGCCTGGCTTACCCACTGCCAGTTTGCACAATGCCCCTCAACCCTTATCGAGGCAGTTTGCAGTTGTGCAAAACCGAAAATCCTGCTTGCTTGTAGATGAGGCAGACTATAATTTGATATGAGCAGGCTGTTGCAGCCGTGAGTGAAGCCATGAGGTGTACAGCATGCCTTTTTAATACCATATCTTAGAAACAGCGAGTCAGAAGGGGCCTCCCAGGCCATCTAGTGTGACCCCCTAATCTTAATCATGAACAGGATCCACTCATACAGGCCTGGTGTTCTAAGATGTGGCAGAAGGAGGGTATACCTCCTGTGCAAACTTGAAAGTCCTACACTCTGCCAAATGTGACATTGTGAAAGATTTGTGGGACGCAAAGATCAGGCAGAGGCAGGTTATAAACCTGGAATGGCACATTGCTTCTGGTTCAGTTGACTCTTCTTTCATCATGCTATTCCAGACAAACAGCCTATGTTTTTGGATCAGCTGTGGTGGGAAGGGTGTGCGTGCAACTGAGACCTGTGGATTTTCATACATGATTACATTTCACAAGAACATGAGTTTCCTTTCATTGCTCTTAGCTGGACCAAAATATAGATTGCTGTGTTTCAAAGAAACAGCTGCTCTTTGAAATGCTCTGTAGCTTAAATGGGGATCTAAGTGAATGCTAACGCAGAAACCACAGAGAGAGGGTATAAAAGGGTGACTTTTCCACCTTTCAGTGAGGTGAGCTTTTTATGACTGCAAGTTCTGTAACAGTATGTTGTCACAAGGGACCAACATGCGCTGAAAGATTCTACACATATTTTAGCTAATAACATTTTCAAGTCTCTGTATAAGGTAAGCTTAAATGTGTGTTGGGTGAAATCATAGCTCATATAAAGACAGGCAACACAAAAGTGTGTTAACCTTTGTGCATGTGATTTTTTAATTTTTAATGTGGATGCTTTTCAGAAGTAGGGCAGAATCTTTTAAACTTAACTTGAAGTTTGTGAATATGATTATTGTTTAAGCTTGCCAGCTCTGCAAACTAGAAATCCTGCACTGATATAAATATTAAAAGGATTGACTCGGTATAGAATCCTTCTAGTGAGCCCGCAATTGGTGAGCTTTGACTGCTGAGCTACCCATGGAATGGCAAAAAGCCAAGGAACATTGAAACTGAGAAGAGGCATAGCTCTGTAGAAAGGCATATGCTTTGCATGCAAAAGGTCCCAGGTTTAATTGCTGGCATCTCCAGAAGAGCAGAGGAAAAGTCCTGGCTGAAACCCTGTGGCCAGTCAGTGAAGACAATAAATTGCATCCATGTCTGACTTGCTATATGGGAGCTTCCTTGTTCCTATGTAGAGCAAGCCACAGTATGTATATCAGAAACACTGTTAATTCTTCAGCTACCTGTTACAACACACTGCCACCTCAAGCAAAGAGACCTTGTTATACGGGCAATTCTTGTAGGTTGTTTGTGGCAACACTTGTTGTTTGTTTGTTGCTTACCTTCTGAGGGGCCTTCTCATACCCCCTGTCCTGCTACTGTCTAGGAGTCCCATTCATAGAATCATAGAATCATGCATAGAATAGCAGAGTTGCAAGGACCAGGGGCCCATCGGTTCAGCTCCCTGCTCAGTGCAGAACTGTGGTTAAACCATCCCTCTCAGAGGGCTGTGCAGCTGCATCTTGAATGCATCTAGTGTGGGAGAGCCCACAACCTCCCTAGCCAATTGTTCCATTATAGTATTGCTCTAACAGTCTGGAAGTACTTCCTGATGTTCAACTGGCTTCTTGTAACTTGAGGCTGTTATTCCATGTCCTGCACGGAGTGCTATTATATCTCCCTCGGTCTTCTCAAAGTTAAACACATCCAATTCTTTCTATCTCATTCCAGTCCCCAGATTATCCTAGTTACCCTTTGAACCTGTGTTGCCCAGAATGGGATGCAGTACTCCAGAGGAAGCCTAACCAGTGCAGAGTAGAGGGGAAGTAATACTACACATGAGTTGGAGCTGATCCTTCTCTTAATGTAGCCCAAGGCAGCATTTGCCTTTTTGCAGCCACATCATATAGTTGACTCGTGCTCAGCTTGTGATCTACAGCAATTCCAAGATCTTTCTCGCTTGTAGTATTGCTGAGCTGGGTGTCTCCCATCTTGTAACTATGAAATTGGGGCTTTTTCCTTAGACCCAGAACTTGGCATTTGTCTATATTTGTCCGTATTCAAGAGGTAAGAGGATCTTGTCACAATCTTCTCAAATTTTAAAACAAAAGTATGTTTCCATATGCACAGAAACACAATAATCCTGGACAGAGTTCAGATTTTTTTTAAAAAATAATGCCTTTCATGAACTATTTAAGTCCAGCTCTGTTAAATTTACCAAAATCATATTAACATAACTTTTTTAAATGAAATGGAAGGAAATTATAGTCTCTAGAAATGTGCCTTATTTGATAAAACTGATGCGATAGACCACTTTTTTTTTCATTTCCTGTGAACAGAAGCAGCCCTAAACATACAGATTGTTGAGACTAACTGTCTTGCTTGACGTGGCAAAGATGGCCGTGAGGAGTGGCCTCTTTTGCAGCGAAATACAGTGGGGAGGGGGGTGAGGTAGTTGAAGCAGCTGAACAGGAATGGCTGGAATACCTAAGGGCCTACTCCCATGTGGGCAGAACCAGAATGTATTTAATCATTGCCCTGATATTTCTATGAATGTGATAATGGGAATGTGAAAGGTGCCAGTGACCTAGCCAACCATTTACATATATCTGCCAGTTTGCTGTAGCTCTCAGGAAAGGGAAGGCAGGGAACCAGCAAGGACAACAGGAAGCCTCCGGAGAAGACTTTCCCGTTCTCGATATTTTTGACTACAACCCCCAGCATTCCTGTCCATGAAAAATCTGAAGAGCCTGTTGGGAACTGAAGTCTGAAACATCTGGAGGGGACCAGATTGTTGAAAGCTGCACTAAAGCTTATCTTTGGTGTGTGTCTAGGGTTAGTGGAAAGAAGGCACTTTTATAAAACATTGCTTTGATTGCTCTGTTCCCAGACCGGGAAAACAACTTTCATTGCCGCTCTTGCATTTCCTCACCCAAACCCTGCATGTTTGGAATAAATTTCACATGTAGCACTTAAAGTGCTTTTGATCTTCTTTCCCACCGATATGGAAGCACGGTGGAAAGACCATGTCAGATTTCCTTGCCTGTCAGCATTTTCTTATTCTCTGGTGAAAGGGGTGGTGCTCTTCCCTGATATTTTCAATTTCATTAGAAAACTGAGCAAGGAACCCTGACAATCTAGACTGGACAAACTAGAAAGACACATACAGAGATTGAATTGGTTCTGTTGCAAGGTAATATGGGCCATCATCTGAGGTGGACATGTGGGCAAAGATGTCTTCTCTGACACTAGAGGAAGGAGCTGTGTGAACATTTAATGTAGGAAAATTCTAACAAGTGAGCAGCGATAATGCACATTCACTGAAGCAGGGAAAGTTTCTGAATGATTGCACATTTCCTGCAAACCATGACACATATTTTACCAGTATTGCCTGGAATTTTGAAGGATGTATGCACGGAAATGCATTCCTTCAAAACCCATGGCATTTATTTGCAAGTAGGTGTACTCAGCCTGATATTTTATTGCAATTCTGCATTAAAAGGAGTTCATTTAGGGAAGCGACCTTCCCTAACTTGGTGTCACCAGATGTGTTGGACTACAGTGCCTATCATTTCCAACAAACATGGGCATTGAAGTTTTAGAAGCCTAACACATAGGGAAGATACTACCTAAAAGATTTAAAGCAATGCTTCCCTGGTCCCCTGTATAATTTGTCACTAACCCTCATTTAAACATCCTTTTTATTTTGTTGTTTAACACGATGCTCCAAAGCCAATCTTGGTATTTTTGTGGTACTTGTTTTAGAATTCCCCATTATCTAATCCATTACAAAGAAAGCAAGAAATTGAACCTCTTGAATACACCACAGGGTGTATGACTTTGAGTTTCATATATGACTGAAAGGTCACTATTAAAAATGAATAATTTTCCATTGGGAGTTCTTTCAGCCTTCCACGTGGGAGATTTGCCAGCCTCAACTGTTGTCTGAAAATCAAAGCCAAGAAGCCATAGCTTCACTGCACATTTTATCATGAAATCTGTCTGCTTTTTGTGGCCAGCTGGACTCTCCCTATAGACTGCTCAGATTAGGGTATGTATTTTCCTGGCTTTGCAAGGATATCAAATGTCATGTAGCACTTTGAACAGCTACTCTTTATCTCTCTTTCTCTCACACACACGCATTATATTAAGTGGACAAGTTAAAAAGTCTATTTTCTGGCAATTATTAATGGTCCACAAGATGACCTTATTTCTCATGTACTTTCTCTGTGACTGAAACAGAGTGTTAAAAACAGAGCCTGTAATTCTAGCACTCTTGCTCAGAGTACATCCCACTGAACACAGTTAAGCTTGCTTCTGCATAAACATGAACAGGATTTTGCTGTGACTCCCCCCCTCACCATTCCCACCTGCTTTCTGCTAATATGTATTGGAAGGTTGGTGTGTATGCCTATTTTCTCTCTCCCTCCCTCCCTCCCTCCCTCCCTCCCTCTCTCTCTCCCTCCCTCACGCACGCATCTCTGTCTTCCCTTTGTCTCAGAACCTAGTTGCTTAGTGTTGGGCATATTTATAAATACGGAGATACTATTCTGAATGTTGGTGTATCGAACAATATCTTGGACAGTAGTATCTTGTTTTTGTTCGGTTACTTAAAGAAAGTACTTGCTTTAGTTTAAAAAGCAAAATATCTCCCATGCTTAAAGGTCACATGCTCTAGTTATAGGCCTTGAGCCAAAGCAGACATTTATTTTTGATACCTTGGAGTCAGAGATGAAAATATTCACTTGTATTTTGAAGAAAAATATAGAAAATTGGATTTTTTTTAAAGCACCAAACCTGTTTCGAAGTAGAGCTTTATCAGAGTCTTTGATTGTCATGAATCTTGATGGCTAGGTTGAAGAGGGATGAGAAAATCTATTATTTAGGTAGGACATTATGTAAGCCAAAGATTATGTAAACAAGATGTAAATTATGTAAACCAAAGGTGGTTTACATAATCCTCCTCCTCCTCCTCCCCATTTTATCGTCACAACAACCCTGTGAGGTAAATGAGTGACTGGCCCAAAGCCACCTAGTAAGCTTCACGGCCATGGGGGACTAGAACCTGGATTTCCTGAGTCCCAGTGTACCACTTTAATCATTATACCACATTGGCTCTAATGGTTGGCGGAAATGGGATATACCATCATAAAACAAAGCAGCAGAGAGTTTTCACCTGTTTCTCTCATCCTTTTAAGCTTTGTTGCCATCTCGAGTAGTATTAGAGCTATAATAAGCAGTTGGTGAACACTGTTTCATCCTATCCAAAGTCCATATGGAAATGCCAGTCTCTGTCAATAGAGCGCTTAAGCAGTCAATAGAGGCTTAATGTGAATGGTGCAATGTCATGACATAATAACCATGCAATGTCATGACATAATGTGATCATGGGTCACATGATCAGAACAGACCAAAGTGGCTTGTTTAAAGTGGTTGATTGTGCAAGCATATGCAGGGCATCTTTAGCTTAGTTACAACTTCTTGCGTCATTCAAATGGACTGGCATGGCTTGTCTCAGGGAAAACAGCAAGCAAATGACCCATGGCTGGATCCTGACTTAGTGGCACCCAGCATGCCCAGAGCCACAGTGGCTCAGTTCACACAATCATTAGAGAAAAGAAGCCACATTGGCTTCTTTTCTATGCTCTGTGCATGGTGATCACATTCTGCAAGATTTACCTACCTGTAGTCAGCATCTGGTCTGGCAAGGTCCACAGCAGGGCTTGTTGTAAGGTTCTGGGGTGGTTGGAAGGCCCCCATCCTCTGCCAAAAACTTCACCATGTCCAGACGACACAATCACCCACATATGGTGAGGGTAATTAGGCAAATTGCACATTGTGTAACTTGCCAGCATGGAAGAGGGAAAATAAGGCATTTTGCTCCCCTACCTGCAAGGTAACTGTACAAATCTGGCCAGTGCTTTGTTGGATCATGTGAACAGGCCTGTTGCACCACTGAATGGGGCAAAGGAAAGTTTTTGGGATGCTGGGAAGTGGCTCTGCAAACATGGTAAGGAGAGATACTTGGCTTCAGACTATTATAAACCTGATGCCCCAATATAATCATATAGAGGCAAAATGAAATTTCTCAAGATGCAAATCAGAAAGTATTATATTTAATTATATGTTTTCTGATCTCTCATCTAAAAAAGTTACAGACAACTTTCTGATTTCTTATGCCTTTCCCATTGGCCCCTTACATGACCACCCAAGTCCCAGGATCCCTGCCCTCAGCAGCAGCCCGCGGGGGCTGACACTGAGAAGAAGAAGCCAGCTGGATAATCTGAATGGGAAAGGCCAGTGGTGCAAGCCGTGTAGGTCTTGAACCAGATCCAAGCCTTAACAAATGGCCTGAGACTATTAGCTAGCCAGCAGCCTCTTGGACAGAACTGCCTGGGCCAGGTCCCTCCTTGCTTTACCCAAATACTTTATGCTCTTCCACACCTGCTTCCTAGTGCAAGCAATGTGGAAGGTGGGAGTTGACTGAGAAGGAGCTAGGCATTAGGGTGCAGTTTAGGAGATTCTTCCTTTAAGACCCTTGAGGAAAGGAGCAGAGAAAAATTTCAACCTAGTACAGAGGGGGGAAAATGAAAACAATTACATTTCTGTTCCTGTCCTTGCCAGAGCAGGTTATCTGTGAGGAGCTATCCGAGGTCCTGCAACTCTAGCCTGACACTACCTGTCACCTGCCTCCCAGGGCCACTCCCAGGTGTTTATCCCTGCTGAACAACTAGTCAGAATACTGAGTGAGACTTTTGCCCATCCTGCATCTCCTTCAGTCATGCCCGGAAGTATTGCATGGGAGGATATGTTGTCAAAAATGGCTGACGGCTCTGAAAATGTGTCCTATTGAGTAATAGCTTTGTTTGTTTGTTTGTTTGTTTGTTTGTTTATGCGACTTCTATGCCGCCCCATTCGCCAAAGCCTCGGGGCGGCTCACAAACCATAAATAAATAAAACTCAATAAAACAATATAAATTAACAATATAAATTAACAATATAAATTAAGTCGCCCTGGCCAAAGAATAAAATGAATAAATAATATTAACAATTAAAATAACATTTGAATAAAAAGCAAATAACAAATAATGACAGTGCCAGGCGGACCTCTCTGGGGAGTGCATTCCATAGATTGGGCGCCACCGCAGAGAAAGCCCTCCTCCGAGTACCTACCCTCATAATTTCCTTCATGGAGGGTTCCTGGAGAAGGGCCTCTCCCGCTGATCTCAAGGGGCGGGCGGGCATATATGGACGTAAGCGCTCCTTCAGGTAACCAGGACCCAAGCCGTTTAGGGCTTTATAGGTCATCACCAACACCTTGAATTGGGCCTGGACTTCAATGGGAAGCCAGTGAAGCTGACGGAGAACCGGAGTCATGTGAACATAACGCCCAGTCCCCGTCAGCAGCCTGGCAGCTCTATTTTGAACCAATTGAAGTATCCGGACCGTCTTCAAGGGCAGCCCCACATAGAGCGCATTACAGAAGTCAAGTTGGGAAGTCACCAACTCATGTGTCACTGTTGCCAGGCAGTCGTACTCCAGGTAGGGGCGCAGCTGATGGATCAGCCGAAGCTGAAAGAAAGCACTCCTCACCACCACTGTCACCTGAGCTTCCAGTGAAAGCTCTGGGTCGAGGAGCACTCCCAAGCTGTGGACCTTGTCCCTAAGAGGGAGTGCAACTCCACTCAGGACTAGGTTCAATTCACCATCACCGAAGCCTGATCTGCCAACCAACAGGACCTCCATTTTGTCTGGATTGAGCTTCAGCTTATTGGCCCTAATCCAGCCCATTACCTCGGCCAGCACCAGTTCAGTACAGCCACTGCCTCCCCTGGATTGGTGGAAAACAAGAGGTAGAGCTGGGTATCATCAGCGTACTGATGATTCCGCAGCCCACACCTCCTGATGAACTCTCCCAGCGGTTTCATGTAGATGTTAAACAGCAAAGGGGGCAAAATGGATCCCTGCAGTACTCCATGGCAGAGCTGCCATGGTGCAGAGCCATAGTCCCCCAGCACCACCTTCTGTAATTGGCCATTGAGATAGGAGTGGAACCACTGCAAAGCAGTGCCTCTGACCCCCAATCCTGCTAGCCGATCCAGAAGGATACCATGGTCGATGACATCGAAAGCCACTGAGAGGTCCAGAAGAACCAACAGGGACGCACTCCCCCTGTCCTTCTCCCTGCACAGTTCATCGTACAGGGCGACCAAGGCAGATTCAGTACCATACCCAGGTCTGAAGCCGGACTGAAATGGGTCCAGATAACCAGTTTCATCCAAGAGTGCTTGGAGTTGTCCCACCACCACCAGCTTTACTTTTATATTGTCCCAAGCAATGTGTTTTTAAATAACACCAGCTGTTTAAAAAGCACTAATAACTGGATAAATGTCCAACATGTAAAAATACTCAGGCTCTGTCCAATATGCCTCTCCGAGCCCCAGCTTTCATGAGACCATTTCTTCCCTACAAAAGTACTGCTGGTTGTGCTGGGGGAATTGATGACAGCTGGCCAGTGGGGGGAGCCAGATTGTTTCTCCAAGAATGACCCGGGCAATAATACATGACATAATATGGTTCTAATATGGTACTTTTCTCCAAATTGGAAAGGAACACCATTGGTTGCTAAGCAGTAGCAAAGTGAAGGCAGGCTGGCTGGCAGGCAGGAGAGATCTTCCACCTTATCTTTAATGGTAATGCTCCTCTCCTGAAATTCTTCCGGTCCTCCAACCAAGATTAATGCAATGGCAAAATTCCAAACAAGCTGTGGACTTAATGCTTTCACCCAGTAGTCACAAATATCCCCACTACTTCACCAGCTTTATAGAGAGGCCAACTCCATCTGGCTCCTCCAACTGTTTCCATTCCAGCTGTGAATTAGCTCTGCCACTGGCATTGCATGTGATTTGTTGTAGCCCCCTCCCTAAGTGTCTGCACAAACATTCCAAGGGAAGGTTTTTCCACATACTACCATATGCACAGGAAACTCCTCATAAGCTAGAATCCTATGTTCTCAGGGTGTAAGCTTTTGCGGAGACTCCTCTATGTAGAGTTATGCACCCAAAGTTCCCCATCCTCCCCCCCCCCCCCACCTGCAGACTTCAGTGCTCCATGCATGAACGCCCAAGGAAGGGGTTCTGTCACATGCATGACTTGAAGAAGTCCCACTCATGTTGAACTCAACCTTAGTAACACCTGAATAGGGCTTTTGAGACTGAGAGAACTGGTGCCTGAGTTAGCTTTCCCCAACACTTTTTTCTTTGTTCCTTTGTCCAATGCCACATTTCCTGTTCATCCTTTGGTGTTATTCTGGGAGACTTTGCAGCTAAAGAGTAGGATAAACTAAATTATAATAAATTCATACATGTATAAATGTATTGTCTCAGTAAAATGTTTCAAATAAGGGGCATTTTACACTTTCTACAGCAAAGCACTTTTGCAGCAAAAACATCAAGGTTGAGTTCTACAGAAACTGCTTTAAAAATCAGTGTATATTAATCTGGATATACTGGTTCATGGATCCCTGAAGATGGAGGAGATGGGAGTATGTTTAGAAACTCAGCTGGTTCACATGATCACCACAGTCCATGATGGTGGATTGTGGAACATGCTGGCAGCCATTTTGTATTTCCAGCCTCTGGCAGCGGGGTTGCTATTGCTTCCATGTTATCTGAAACTTGGCATCAGTAGTCATTAGAATGAAACAATCCTCAAAGAACTCATGGCCTGTTGAAGGGGTATGCAAAGTTTAAGCCAAAATGGAATGAGACTGCTTGATCCTAAACATTAAAAAGGTGGCAGAGCAGTTGCTAAACTGAACTCTGGACAAAAGCCAACAGGAGCCAGGAAACATCTGGTTTGGGCTAAATCATCCGTGTGTGTGTGTGTGTGTGAGAGAGAGAGAGAGAGAGAGAATATTTCTGATTGCCTAAATGTACAAGGGAGCATATGTTGAACATGAGGACCCGAGTACAATAGCAGAAGATGCACATGCCAGTGATATTTGGGGACAGACATTGTGTGATGATTCCAGGCCAACACAGAAGAGTTGGTGGGTTAGGTTTTAAAGGAGAACCTAGATATAGTTTACAGAAACCTGCTTGAATGCAGAGACCATTGGGGTGCAGTCATCTCTTGGTTGCTCTGAATATCGAACAGGATATTGCACTGAGCCAAATAAAAAAACCTAAAAGGGGGAGATTTTTTCACAGAATCCCTGTGGAAGTAAATACTGGGCTTCATACTAATTTGCCACAGGCATTGGAGCAGAAAAGAGGAATTCTGTTTCCTCCTAATCTCATAAAAGTGGGGCCCTTGAAGAAGGGCAACTCAGGATGATCTTACAGTTTCAAGCTGGAACAGATCTCTTAAATATCTGCATCCCATGCTCTTAAATCAGTGCAATTGAGAAAAGCCAGAAGGAAGTAACAAACACTAAATGATGTCGATAATGCAATGTTCAGCCTTACAGCCTGATTTAGCAGTCACAGTCTGCCTAGTGATTTAATTAACTGTGTAATTATTAATCAATTTTATGGTTATATGGAATAATAAACTAAAATGCAAATTGTAATCACTATGTTATTAACACTTCTGGAAATGTGGCTGGGGAGAAACTCTATGTATTAATCCTGGTGATTGGCCATTTTGCATTTTAGAATATTGTTATTCCATTCTCCAACTCCTATTTTTTTTTGGCAGTGTAATTAAAATCAGTGTTTGGTTTCTGTATTCAAGGCTACTGTTTTTAATTAGTTTGAGAATGTAATGTGTTTATTTTTATAGGCATTTCTGCTTTGTGCATTTTTAAAATTTTATGAAGCATATCTGAGTGTTTTATGCATAGAAGATCAAAGTACCAATAAACTGACTTTACATTGATGGACGGATGAGTGTGATCCTGAAACAGAGTTTATATAATGATGTTTGGTACTGTTCAAAGGTACATTATTCTATTTTGGATACTAATGAGTACAAATAATGAAATAAATATTAAATGTTGAAGTGTTTAAACTTACTATTAAGTAAATTTACAGCCATGTCACAAGTAGATGGACACAAGAATTTTAGCATTCTCTAGTATTTTGAAACACTTTTTCAGAAAAAAAAATCAGATTGTCTACACAATTTAGAAAAGGTGGTGGTTGGTAGATATTTACCTTAGAAAGAAAAAAGACTGTCATACATTCTACTCGTGAATTTGTACATTAAACATATGAGGATTGTTCATGATATAGATCAGTAGGAATGCCATCTCTCAATCCACTTATGCATCCATTACTCTGCATACACATAGTCACATGAAGCGTATTGCAAACTGTGGACAGGGTTGGGATGGCATGCAGACAGTTCAAAAGCACTAAAGGAACATAAGAAGGCCAATGCTGGAAGGATCCCCTCAACAAGCTGTCTAGTTCAGTATGAATGAACAATGAATGAAGAACATTCCCAGCAACACACACAACCAAAGAGCAGGTACTCACTTTCCTTTGAAGCATTTTATAGAATACAGTGACACCATTCAAGATCTCTTATTTGGAGTCACAGAAAAGATAAAAATTGACTGTTGGGTTTGACTGTTGGATTATTATTATTATGGATACTTAATTTATACAATTTTAATGTCATTTTGTTGAGTTTTTATTTGTACCAAGTAGCTTTTAGTATCCATATGTGTAACAAAAGTTCTGTAAGATATCCTTTGCTCTTGCCCTTTAACTAACCATTTCATTCATTCATTCATTTTATCCACATATTTATATACTGCCTATAATGGCCAAAATGGCCTCCCCTAGAAGGCTCATATAATAAAAATATTTTAATGATAATACTTTAACCCTTTATATGTGTAAAAGTTTAATAGGATTATACAATTCATAATCTTCATTACTCTTGTATGTAATATCCTTGAATAAGAATTTTGGTTCAAAATGAACTTAGTCCATTAAATATTTTTGTGCATTCCTGAGAGGTTAAACCCCTTCTCCCATATTTTCTGTTAGTGGAAGACACGCATTTTAAATAGATGCACTAGACCCTATTTATGCCATTTATGCCATCTTGTATAGCAGTTCTTTTTTTCAGTTCTGCTGGAAAAAAATGAGATACTTTGCCAATTGCCAGAGTAACTGCGATGTTAAGTGCTGCCCTAAAACTTGTCAACTGATGGGCAAATTACAGTGTCTTTCTCATAAAGAAAATGGAGCCAGAGAGGCTCTGAGACGCTCATTTTGATGATGAATATGGAGGCTGTGTTTGTGCCAGAGTCAATGGCCTCTTTTCATTCTAGTGCTCTGATTCTAGAGAGTGAACATAGTCACCATGGAGATATAAAAACACGTGTAAATACCATTGCCCTGTGAATATATCCTATCTGTTGAAGAGGACTCAGTCATTTCACAATAATCAGAGGAGGAGGAGGAGGAGGAGGAGACAATTATCTCATTTTAAAAACATATGCCTATCAAATAAACCTAAAACAAAGTGGTATGAAAGGGTAGTGCTTTGAAGCTGTGTGCACTGGACTGATGGCAAATGAGGAAATCTATGAGGAATGGCTGTATAGATCCAGGGGTGCTTGCCCTCAACAGCTCTGAAATGCTCAAGGCAATATATTTTAAAGCAAAGAGACTCTCCTGAGCATGGCAGTTCTGTAAACACAAAAGTTTCTACAAATTCTATGCTGAAAGGCAGTGAGTGTGTGTTTAATGACTAAGGAAAGCAGGTTTTATTTTTACACTAAGGTTAGCAGCTGATGAAAGAAGAGATAGGCAAACCCTCCAAGGCTTGAGTGGTTTCTGAGATCTCTTCCACCAAACTGGGGGTGAGAGGGATGATTGTAGACCTGAAAAGTTCTAAAGCCAAACTGCAGCAGCAGCAGATGTGCAGCCAATATTGTTCTCGGTGGCCAAGCACATTCCTCCCCTTACAAGGGACGGTTTCTTTTGCTTCCATTGCTGCTCTCTCCCAGGCCCTCCCCTTCATTGTCACCCTGTGTAAATAATTCTGGGAGAATAGTTCCACCAGGTTCTGGAATGGTAAACAGGGCAACCTGGCTAACAGCATGATGGAATGTGGCAGATTCCGGAAATTGTTTTTGTTTGTTTGTTTATATAAAATATTAATACCCTGTCCTATATGCAAAAGTGTCTCAGGATGGCTTACAGAAATCAGAACAATCCAACAGTTAACAATAATAAAAAATGTACATAAAACCAACAATAACATATATGAAAATAACAACCGGTCCTCGTCAGCAATCTGGCAGCTCTATTTTGGACCAATTGAAGTATCAGTACTTGGGATCCACTTTTTTTAAGAGTAAAGAGTGTTAAATGATTAGATATATTAATATATTAATTCCGGCCAGTTTGTTACCGAACTCAGCCAGTCAACAGCTAGGGCAAACCCAGGTGGACCCCAGACCTGAGCCAAAAGGAGCCTGAGACGAGACTTAGAGCCAAAATCAGCTTTATTCTAGTGCACTATAGAATAAAGGGAGACAAAAGGGGACATTCAGCCCAAAGCAATGTCTCAAAAGTTGCACCCCATACATTTGTTTTATACCCTAGGTAACCAATTAGGTCATCTAATACACATCTAATACATCGATACATCAATGTATGCACCCCCTCCCGTGCTGGAGAAAGAGTCAAGGAGCAGACATTTCCCATGTCTATTTCTTATCTGCTAGAGATTCACACAGCCTTGCCATGTTCTTACTCCCTGCACATTTGCAACTTTCATGGCGGCTAGAACCAGTTTCCACTGTCCCTTTGATTACTGTATTCGAGGTCAGGCTGGCGTGTTAGCTGTGGGTTACATGAAGTTCATTTTGTTCTTATCCGCCTTCCCTTCTGGGACAGTATAACTGTGGTGTTTTTACTATGTGGCCTTCCTCTGGCCAACTACTTTTGGGGTGTTTTGGGGTGCTGCATTTGGCAACAAGTTGATAACAGCAGTTACTTGGATAAATATTTACACTTGGAAGTGGCATGTTTTGTTTTGTTTTGTCTTGTCTTGTTTTAATAGCTTTCTTCCTAAACTGAAATCAGTAAAGCATTTCTGCAATTTCCAAAATGAGTGACTTAGCAGACTAATATTATTGTAATATTGCCATAGTGGCAATATTTCCATTGGAAGTAGATAATAAGCCAAAGGTGAACTTGAAACAGTGGTCTCTCTTTCAGGTCCAATATGCATATGTTCTATTAGCCGTCCTGAGCTCTTGAAGTGATAGGACAGGGTATAAATGTATGTAATGGTATAAATGTATGTAAGAGAGCCAGTGTGGTGTAGTGGTTAAGAGCATGGGACTCAGACGATCTGGGTTCTAGTCCCCGCTCAGCCATGCAGCCAACTGGGTGACTTTGGGCCAGTCACAGACTCTCAGCCCAACCTACCTCACAAGGTTGGCGGAGGAGATGTAAGCTGCTTTGAGCCCTTTGTAGGAAAAAGGCAGGATATAAATCGAAAAATAAATAAATAAATAAATAAATAAAATATTAGTCACTTATTTCTCTTGAACAAGCTATCATCCTAGAATCTACTGCATCCAGCATGATTTGCACTGGGTACTGAAGGAAAGTGGGCTGAGAGAGGGGGAAGGAAATACTTCCTTCTTTATACCCCTTTCTATAGCTGCTGATTTTATTATTAATGGTCAGATGCAGTGTGTTGTGTGTTGTTTGTTGTATGTGGTTGTTTTGTTTTGTTTTTTGTAAGCCATCCAGAGACTTTAGTATTGGGTGGCATGTCAAAACTTTAAATAGGATGGGTTGGGCTGTGTTTTGCTCTGCTTTCTCTACAGGAGAAACAGCCGAGTGCTGCTTGGATCCTGGCAGAGATGAACTGCTCATATTTTGGGACAGCAGTGGGAATAGTGTTCAGTCCACCCTTTTGTCCTCCACCTCTGCCCAGTGCAGTGGGCACCATTCTGCCGGGGAGGCCCAGTAGAACATGGCTCAGATCCCAGCAGAGTCAGGTTGCTCACAAGCAGTCCTTCTCTGCCAAGTTCATCCCTACTATATAGAGATTTTGTTTATATTAGTGATTTTTAAGGATGCATAAAAGAACAAAAAGAATGGTGTATTTAGAAACAATGGAAAGCTAACAAAAATTACAAATGGCAGAATCGTATGACTTCCCAATATTTTCTGGGCAGTGGTAGTATAGGATTATTTGGAGTCCCACTTCTGAAATCCTTGGAGCTGGGACATGGATGCCCTGCCCTTCCCTCCTTACAGCCAGCATGGGAAGAAGTGGGATGGCTATCTCCTAAAGGCCAGAAGTCAGCCTCAGAGAGGGCTAAAGGAGCGTGACAGCAGGTGGGAATGGGAAGAAGATGTCAAGAATGGATGCTACTACATCCAAATGTTGCCCCGGCCTTCTTTTGTTCTTATTGATGGTGCTTTTGCTAGATGGCCAAAAATAGTTGTCTAGATGAGATGCAGGATGTGAGGCCTGGGATAAGGGAAATGGCTGCCACCACACTTCACACCCAGCATTAGATGCATGTAAGTCTCTGTGTGTGGAGGCTTATGTACACTGAAGGTCAGGCATGTTAGACCGACGTAGATCACAGAGGATGCTGTGCTACACTCTCAATGCCTGCATGACACGGGCAAATCGCCAAAGCAGAGCATGAGGCCAGAGGTAACATCTGGGCAGACAGCTTCATAGCATTCAGAGATATGCAGATGTAACCCAGCTGAATGCCAACTTGAAAAAAAAGGAAACTTAGCCTATTCTAGTTACCACAGACATGAGTCTGACAGTAAGCACTTAAATAAAAAATTTCAACCTAACCAGATGAAAACATTGTTGCTTTCCTTAAGATCCGTGGTGTTGATGGGAGGAGAATGAAGTTCAACAAATAAGTTATGCAAATTAGATAGAGCAATTTCGCACATATAATTTGCATGATTAGTTCACTTGGAGTGCTTTTTATGCAAACGATGTCAACTAGATTTGAGGAAGTTAGGGTATGGCAAACCCTGTTTGAGGAGGAAGGAATTACTTGAAGAACCCCCTCTAGGAAGTTTGCAGGGTTGCCAGGCTGATGTCACTGACACCTCCAAGAGCATATCACAGTTACTAAATTAGCTGTAATACTGTCATATTGTGGGAAGGATAATTTTTTCAGTGCTTGCACTGGCTGCCAGTTTTATAAAACTATTGTGTCACAATTTCCACTACAGGCTCAATTTTATAGGCAGATGTATCCAGGTTCGATTTTTTTAACAACTAGTTTCTCAAACAAGTTCTGCCCAGAACTCTGATGCATCTGATTTTGGATGGATGAAATTCTTCTCAATACCTTTTATATTAAAGTTACCACCTTTTTCCATGGGTCAAGATTGCATTTATATTGTTTTAAACTCCAGATCATGGCTAACTGCAACTGTAAGACCAATTATTTTTGTTGCTATGGGTCTCATAATGTGCTCTGTGAGGGACTCCCTGAAAAGACAATCCAAAACTTCCAGTTAGTATTGCATGCAGTACTTAATGTTGGGATATTCCTCTATAAAGGGATGCACAGTTTGCCAGTGTAAAACAGGGTTTGAGACCCCATTTATTCTAGGAAAGCCTCTTGCAAGAAAATTTAACAAACCACTTAAAGGATTAGACATTCCTATTGGTTCAAGAATGCAATTTTCATTTTTAACTGACCTTTATTTTCAATTAAAGTTTGGTTCTATTGCTTTCATTTCATTCTCTAATTTATATTTTTGTGAGCTGTCTTCCCATAAAGATGGTTTCTATAATTAAAAATTATTTATCATCCTCAAAACAGTGCCTTGTTTTGAAAATTTGGATTCTGGTTCAAGCCACTGAAAAGGATCCCTTTAGCTGGTATGTTTTTAGAAATTGTACCACTGCCAAATCCTAAGAAGAATATGCCAGCAAATAGGGAAAACAAAGCAATGGCCCACAGACTGGAAACATTCAATATATATTCCAGTCCCCAGGAAAGGAGATATTAAGGAGTGCAGCAACTATAGGACCATTGCACTCCTTTCCCATGCAAGCAAAGTCAGACTCAAGGTATTACAACAAAGAAGATTACCCTATATGGAGCAAAAAATATCCTGATATTCAAGATGGAACCCAAAAAGAAAGAAGAACCTGAGATAATATTGCAAATATATGTTAGCTACTGGTGTGCACTGAAGAATTTCAGATCACGCCATGCTTTATAGACTACATCAATGCCTTTGACTGTATGGATCATGAGAAGCTATGGATGGTGTGCCTCAGACCTTAGAACGTAGACCAGAAGCTACTGTTAGGGCAGAATATGGAGAAACAGAAAGGTTTCCCATAGGCAAAGCCATCAGACAAGGGTGTATTTTACCTCCCTATCAGTTCTATCCGTATGCAGAACATTTTATAAAGCAAGCTGCATTAGATTAGGAGGAAAGAGTGAAAATTGGCAGAAGACACAGTGATAATTTAAGATATACTAATGATACCATAACAGTCTCCTTCATGGATCACTGCCTTGTAGTGGCGAAGGGACTTGCCCAGCTCAATGAAGCTATGAGCTATGTCGTGTAGGGCCACCCAAGACGGACAGATCATAGCAGAGAGCTCTGACACAACGTGATCCACTGGAGAAGGAAATGGCAATGCACTCCAGTATCTTTGCCATGAAAACCCCATGGACAGTACCAAAAGGCAAAAAGATATGATGCCGGAAGATGAACCCCTCAGGTCGGAAGGTGTCCAATGTGCTACTGGGGAAGAGCGGAGGGCTAGTACTAGTAGTGCAAGAAAGAATGAAGCAACTGGTTCAAAGCCGAAAGGACACTCAGTTGCAGATATATCTGGTGGTGAAAGGAGAGTCCGATGCTGTAAAGATCTATACTCCATAGGAACCTGGAATGTAAGATCCATGAATCAAGGCAAGCTGGATGTGGTCAAACAAGAGATGACAAGACTGAACATTGACCTCTTAGGAATCAGTAAACTAAAATGGACAGGAATGGGTGAATTTAATTCAGATGACCATCAGGTATACTACTGAGGGCAAGAATCCCTCAGAAGAAATGGAGTAGCTTTCATAGTCAATAAAAGAGTAGGAAAAGCAGTACTGGGATACAATCTCCAAAATGACAGAATGATCTCAGTTCGAATCCAGGGCAAACCATTCAACATCACAGTGGTCCAAGTCTATGCCCCAACCACTGGTGCTGAAGAGGCTGAAGTTGACCGGTTCTATGAAGGCCTACAACACCTTCTAGAATCAACACCCAAAAATGATGTCCTTATCATCATGGGGAATAGGAATGCTAAAGTAGGAAGCCAAAAGATAACTGGAATAACAGGCAAGTTTGGCCTTGGAGTACAAAATGAAGCAAGGCACAGGCTGGCAGAATTTTGTCAAAATACGATGGTCATAGCAAACACTCTTTTCCAACAACCCAAGAGACAACTGTACACATGGACATCACCAGGTGGTCAACACAGAAATCAGATTGACTATGTGCTTGGCAGCCAAAGATGGAGAAGCTCTATACAGTCAGTAAAAACTAGACCAGGAGCTGAGTGTGGCTCAGATCATGAGCTTCTCGTTGCAAAATTTAGGCTTAAATTGAAGAAAGTAGGGAAAAGCACTAGGCCACTCAGGTATGACCTAAATCATATCCCTGATGAATATTCAGTAGAGGTGACAAATAGATTTAAGGAATTAGATCTGATAGACAGAATGCCTGAAGAACTTTGGACGGAGGTTCGCAACATTGTACAAGAGGTAGCAACTAAAACCATCCCAA
>NW_025335268.1:134119006-134125508 GCF_004798865.1 Varanus komodoensis
CAAAATGGCTGTCTGAGGAAGCTTTACAAATAGCTGAGGAAAGAAGGGAAGCGAAAGGCAAGGGAGAAAGAGAAAGATACTCCCAATTGAATGCAGAATTCCAGTGAATAGCTAGAAGAGATAAGAATGCCTTCTTCAATGAACAGTGTAAAGAAATAGAAGAAAACAATAGAATATGGAGGACCAGAGATCTCTTCAAGAAAATTGGAGATATGAAGGGAACATTTCATGCAAAGATGGGCATGATAAAGGACCAAAATGGCAGGGAACTGACAGAGGCAGAAGAGATTGGGAAAAGATGGCAAGATTGCACAGAGGAACTATACAAGAAAGAGCTTAACATCCCTGATAACCACAATGGGGTGGTCACCGACCTCGAGCCAGACATCCTGGAATGTGAAGTCAAATGGGCCTTAGGAAGTCTGAGCAACAATAAAGCTAGTGGAGGTGACAGTATTCCAGCTGAGCTACTCAAAATCTTAAAACAAGATGCAGTAAAAGTGCTACACTCAATATGCCAGCAAATTTGGAAAACTCGACAGTGGCCACAGGATTGGAAAATGTCAGTTTACATTCCAATTCCAAAGAAGGGCAATGCCAAAGAATTTTCAGACTACCACACCATTGCACTCATTTCACATGCTAGCAAAGTTATGCTCAAAATCCTACAAGCTAGGCTCCAGCAGTATGTGGACCGAGAACTACCAGAAGTACAGGCAGGATTCCAAAGAGGGAGAGGAACTAGAGATTGCCAACATACGCTGGATCATGGAGAAAGCTAGGGAGTTCCAGAAAAACATCCACTTCTGCTTCATTGACTATGCTAAAGCCTTTGATTGTGTGGATCACAACAAATTGTGGCAAGTTCTTAAAGAGATGGGAGTACCTGACCATCTTATTTGTCTCTTGAGAAACCTATATGCGGGTCAAGAAGCAACAGTGAGAATTGAGTACGGAACCACTGATTGGTTCAAAATTGAGCAAGGAGTTCGGCAAGGCTGTATACGGTCACCCTGCCCATTTCACTTATATGCAGAGCACATAATGAGAAAGGCAGGCCTAGATGAATCACCAGTTGGAATTAAGATTGCTGGGAGAAATATCAACAACCTCAGATATGCAGATATTATCAACAACCTCAGATATTACCATATCAACAGTATGCAAAAAAAAATCATATTTTTAAGAAGACAAAAAGGTAGAGCTTACTGAAACTTACTGTATCTTAAAAAAACCAAGCACCTCTCCACCTTAAGTTGTTACTGTACCAACAAGCAAAGCCAAATACACAGGCTGCAGTCTGGAAGAACGCATCTGTTCAGCCTGCTTGCAAAATATGTCATCCCAGCTACATGCATGCTGCCTCTCTTAAGAATGCAGAACTTGCCCCCTTCATTTCCTTAGGGCACAAGTATGTGTTCTCTCAGCAACTTTGGATATAAGACTGGGAAGCATTTACAGAGGTCATCTTGATGGGAAGGAGGAAAGAGTGTTTAACCTCTCCCACACCTGCCAGTTCTCCTCGTGGTAGAGCCATTTATCCCCACCCCACCCCCACTTATTTTAAGTTTCAGAGTTTTACTAGTGGAAAAAAATAAAACTACAGGTGGGGAAAGTTCAGGAGAAAATTGCCAGGCAGTGTCATAGTTTAACCCCCCGCCCCCTGCAGTTTGCTAAATCTCACCTGCAGGTGCACCTTGGGACTGTGAGGAAACCCTGGCTTTTCTGCAAGGAAACCCTATGGGAGGAAACCCTGGCTTTCCTCATAAATTACAATGTGTTTTGCCCTTCCTATTAAATTCAAATGTTGTATGAACATATCTTTATTTAACCAACATTTTAATAGATTTTACTTATTTCAACTGTATTTGTTTCAATCTGTTTAAATTTTTCTTGTGTTCCTGTTTTCATATATAATTCATATTGGATACTATTCAGAAATCTGATAAAGGGCAGCATAAAAGTGTTCAAAATAAAAAAATTGTGAATGCTACCCATTTTGAACAGGAACTGAGCCCAAAGCAGGGGACTGCCTTTTTGTGAACATTTTTGTCGGCTTTGAAGGTGAGCTGTCCTTCCATTGGTGTTTTTCAGGGATTCCTGCAAGATAGTGTTGAGAGTGTCCAAATGTTTGGTAATCTTTGTTAGACTCACCCTGTGGCAACATAGGAAGCATAACCTTTGCTTGGAAGAGTTGATTTCCCTATAAACAATGTCCACACATTATAATTTTTCTATTTCATCACACTTTGTGTGTGCTCTGGAATAAACAAGACTCATTCAGTGATGGAGGGAAAAACACCATCTTTGTTGCAAAAGCACGGGTGGCAAACAGTTTCAGCCATATGTAAACAGTAGGTTGCTCTTTTAAAATAGTTACTTTTATGAACATCTATTCAGAGAATGTTTCATTCAACTCTAGTTTTGATTACTTGATTTGATGCCCAATTATTTTCACAGAAGAATGGCAGCAAAATATGAAAACTGTATTCTGCCCCCGTCTCTTTATTATGTGGAACGAAGTAGTTCTGAAATATATTTCCGTTTTATCCTCGAGGATAGGTAGTGCAATATTATTTGGAGAAGCAGAAAGCTAAGTAAAAAAAAACTAAAGCATGTTTGGTTGGGGCTAGACTTGAAGACATAAGGAGATGTGGGAACTTTCTCTTCATCTAATAATAAACTTCAAGTCCCTTTTGCAATGTGACTTTTGACACAGCAAGAAACCAAAATGAGAACCAGAGTGAAGCGAAGGTATTGACTGAAATGTGCCTTTAATTAGCCCTTGTAGAGGAGGTTTTTATGGTAAAAATCTTAGGTTGAAAAGTTCACACACAGAAGTTCATCTTGGTTCTTGTATTTGGGATGTAAGGATATTGAAACATATATTTCCACACAATTAACATTAGGGATACCTGTTACATATCTTCAGGTGGAACAAACCACATTCTAGTTTTCGTTTTCATTTCTGTCTCTCCTTTGAGTGGCAAGATATTTTAAGATTTTAAGTATTAGGGAAAATAATTTCACCCTGTTGGCATTTCATTTATCTCCTCTATATGACCTCACAGTCATTTGTGCCAAAAAGAAGAAATATAGCATACAATCCACGTAGCAATAATTGGTAGCTTGTAAGTAGCAATTAAATTATTTTTGAATATATTATAGGTGGCAACTCCGCAGCAAGAACAAAACTGTTTTCTAGGTAACAATTCCCCCTAATTCTGATTCATGCACACAGTAGAACATGGTTCACTAGGAACATAGCATATAATATATGTTCTTAATGCTGGATGTTACAATTAATACCTGATCATATATCTATAAATGTGTGATCATGTATTTTTCCACTGGAGCTATTCCCAGGATATAAATAATTTCAGCCCTGGCTTCTCACATTAAACAGGCATCTGGAAGTGCATTTCTGAACTTCATCCCTCACCCCTGTTCCCATCAAACCATTTTTGAAACAGGCCTGTGAATCTGTTGTCTAAGTGGGAAGACCCAAAAGTCCTCTGAGCAGGAGTCTGCTCTTGGGCATGGCAGAAGTATTTCTTTGGAACCTGGTCTAGATGTATGAATTTCAAGGGGGTAATAGACATGGAAAGTTTGTCAGCAGAGATGTAGGAGAATTCATGCGGCCCAGTATATGTTACATCACTGTCATTTGTATTTCCTCTCCTGTTAATGACTTGGCCTCTGGGCGTTCACTTTGAAGGATTCATGCTTGCTGATCCAATGTGCATTTCTGGGTTCAGGAAATGAAGCAAAATGTAGTAGAAGTCTATAAATAAATGTAGCAAATTCCTTGCACAAAGCTTTGCCTTAAGTCTGGGATATAGTGATAACTATATTCTGTTGTGTTTTTAATTGTGTTTTGATGTATTTGCTTTATTATTGTTTTAATCAAGTTTTATTTCTTAAATGTTTTTAATGCTAAGATTGTAAGCTGCCTTGAGTGCCATTTTCTTGGTAGAAAGGTACAAATTTGTTGGTACAAATTTGTTGAAACTTGGTACAAATTTAATAAATTAATAAATATGGAATATGTTTTAAGGACGCTTTTGTCTGTGCTACACCATCTCTAAGATGATCCATTACCTGCCCCTCTTGCTCCCTGTGACCTTAACATAAACAAGAATCCTCATGCAGGAAGATGTTACAGCAAGAGATATTATTGCACCTAATAGTGCTGTTCTGAATTTCACACAATGCAGTTATCACTGAAGAAGGGTTGGGCAGGGTGAAGCATACAAATGTTTACAAATCCTCCCTACCTTTAATGCATTCACCTATTGGGAATGTTAAAGTTATTGCTGCTTGGGGTTAGTTTTTTCTTGAGAGATTGTCCAAAGTGCATGATCTCAGATATAAATTGCGTGACACTGTGATGTTGACATTGTGCAGCCAGTCAGATGCTGCCATGTGATATATCATTAACAGCAAATAAGTTCCTCATTACTTTTATTCTGGATGGGAATGAGATATTCATCTCTGTTGCCCAGAAAGTTGGCCCATGTTCCTTCCTTGCTAACCTGCCAGCACGGTATAACATGTCATTCATCTCCAACCAGTAGTTACACATGATTGGTTGGAGCAGAATATGGATGGGGTTGGGTTTCCGAACGAACATCCCATTGAAGGCAATGCTGTAGAGGCAGCTGCTTTTCATACATTCTGCCTCAACTGGTCAACTAAATAGAACTGAGTAGGAGTGAAGACGCTTTGACAGAGTTGTCCTGACATTCCTCCCACATCTAGCCCTTTGTCATCAGTACTGAACCCATTTACAAAATAATGCTGCAAAGGATGGAGGTGTGTGTTATAGGTGGAAAGATGTCTCAGGAAAGGCACCTTGTTTCATTGTAGAATTAGTGTGTGAAGCTGCTTTGTGTGCTTGTTAGTGATGCTCACTCTCACAAACAGAAAATCACAAAAACAGGCATTAGGATGCTTATTGAACATGCTGGGTGCATCTTAATGCAAATGGGGATGTGAGTCTGCACCTGGAATTATGTGACCAATTGCCCACAATTGCAGCTGGATCAGCTTCCTTGGCATTTTCCCATTTCCAAGTACTATGGTAATTGAAAGTTGCTTAGATTAAATTAAGAAATACACAGAGTGAGACAGAAATTCCTGTTGGTAAACAAGTATTTTCTCCTTAATCACTTTTATGTAACTGATGTCCTTGTAGCCTGTTTTTATATTCACTAAACATTAATGAGGTTAGGTTTGTGGTTTAATTGCCAAATTAATCATTCATTCTCCTCCTTCCTTCCTTCATAAGCTTTGGGAAATCAAGGGACTGAGAAAAAGATCCCATCAGCCAATTAGTCCTACAGAATGAAGAAGACTAAGCATTACTGTTTGTGCTGGAACATATGCCCTTTGTCTATTATAGAGATTCATCAGTAGACTGATTCTAGTGTCAAGACCTGGCAATGAGGGCTTTTTCTTCTTCTCCTTTTTTTCTTCCCCAGAGGGAATGAAAAGCATTTGAGATGGTGGTTCTTACTAAGCCAGTTTGTTTCCTTGCTTAATACATCCGCCAAGGGTTATCAAGCATTAAAAGGCTCTCCACTCTGTGGAAGAAAATTGCCGCACTTGTCTATGCAGAATCTTTAGAACACACCTCTCAATTTCTTAAAAGATACCTTTTATTTCATATATGAAATATAGAATGTCCTTGTGTCTTTAAGGAATCAGAAGTTGTTTGTTCTAGTTTTTGTCACCAAATTGTGTTTTTGCTGGGTCAAAAGGGGGTGCAGTGAAAGGTGGAGAGATATAAATTTGTTAACCCAGTATGGTGTGTTAACCAGCAGGGTTCTTATAAATGAAGCTGAAGGAAAAAGAATAAGATATCTAGTGTAGTTTAACATCATTTTTGTGTGTTTAAAAGTTAATGATGGCAAGACTGAAATAGTAAGTCTTTCCTATGTTTAACACAGTTTGTCAAGTGAGTTACAGTACAATACTGCCATCTACTGTTACTCTGTTCACTCAGATTGTTTTCACCCACTACATATATTTCACACAAAAACTGAAAGCATGCATATGTAATTAGAAAAGGTTAAAAATTGCTGGCAACAATGCTGACCTCACTATGGCATTCTTAAAATGTCTTGCATTACTTAAATGTACTTCTGTAATACTCAAATGTGTGTATTTAAGTGTTTTTGGATTGTAATTTTCAGAAAATCACTGTTGAAACAATAAGCAGAAGTATCTCAGCCCATACAAAGAATTGTAATTTGGTCTGTTCTCTCCTGTGGTGGTTTTGTGTTTGGAACAGTAAACATGAGTGCTTTTGTACAAAAAACAGTTTAACGGAATGTTGCTGGCTTGTTTCCAGGTCAAATAAAGCTGTCTGCTAAGATCTTCTCTCCCATTTTTTACCAAGACAATAAGACTTAGCCTGTTTAAGGCTTTAGGAGTAGTTTTTTGTGTGAGAGAGTGGGGTTCATTGTGTTTTTGTGCCCTTTATTTGGAATTGGGATGG
>NW_025335268.1:134125608-134144538 GCF_004798865.1 Varanus komodoensis
AGAATTTTGTCAAGAGAATACGATGGTCATAGCAAACACTCTTTTCCAACAACTCAAGAGACGACTCTACACATGGGTATCACCAGACGGTCAACACAGAAATCAGATTGACTATGTGCTCTGCAGCCAAAGATGGAGAAGCTCTATACAGCCAGTAAAAACTAGACCAGGAGCTGACTGTGGCTCAGATCATGAGCTTCTTGTTGCAAAATTTAGGCTTAAATTGAAGAAAGTTGGGAAATACACTAGGCCACTCAGGTCTGACCTAAATCATACCCCTGATGAAACTACAGTAGAAGTGACAAATAGATTTAAGGAATTAGATCTGATAGACAGACTGCCTGAAGAACTTTGGATGGAGGTTTGCAACACTGTACAAGAGGCAGCAACTAAAAACATCCCAAAGAAAAAAAATGCAAGAAAGCAAAATGGCTATCTGAGGAAGCTTTACAAATAGCTGAGGAAAGAAGGTAAGTGAAAGGCAAGGGAGAAAGAGAAAGATACACCCAATTGAATGCAGAATTCCAGAGAATAGCTAGAAGAGATAAGAATGCCTTCTTAAATGAACAGTGCAAAGAAATAGAAAAAAATAGAATAGGGAGGACCAGAGAACTCTTCAAGAAAATTGGAGATATGAAGGGAACATTTCATGCAAAGATGGGCATGATAAAGGACCAAAATGGCAGGGACCTAACAGAGGCAGAAGAGATTAAGAAGAGATGGCAAGATTACATAGAGGAACTATACAAGAAAGAGCTTAACATCCCTGATAACCACAATGGAGTGGTCACTGACCTCGAGCCAGACATCCTGGAATGTGAAGTCAAATGGGCCTTAGGAAGTCTGAGCAACAACAAAGCTAGTGGAGGTGACAGTATTCCAGCCGAGCTATTCAAAATCTTAAAAGACGATGCAGTAAAAGTGCTACACTCAATATGCCAGCAAATTTGGAAAACTCAAGAGTGGCCACAGGATTGGAAAAGGTCAGTTTACATTCCGATCCCAAAGAAGGGCAATGCCAAAGAATGTTCAAACTACCACACCATTGCACTCATTTCACAAGCTAGCAAAGTTATGCTCAGAATCCTACAAGCTAGGCTCCAGAAGTATGTGGACTGAGAACTACCAGAAGTACAGGCAGGATTTGGAACAGGGAGAGGAACTAGAGATCAAATTGCCAATATATGCTGGATCATGGAGAAAGCTAAGGAGTTCCAGAAAAACATCTACTTCTGCTTCATTGACTATGCTAAAGCCTTTGATTGTGTGGATCACAACCAACTGTGGCAAGTTCTTAAAGAGATGGGAGTACCAGACCATCTTATTTGTCTCTTGAGAAACCTGTATGCGGGTTAAGAAGAAAGAGTGAGAACTGGACACGGAACCACTGATTGGTTCAAAATTGAGAAAGGAGTTCGGCAAGGCTGTATACTGTCGCCCTGCCTATTTAACTTACATGCAGAGCACATCATGAGAAAGTCGGAGCTAGATGAATCACCAGTTGGAATTAAGATTGCTGGGAGAAATATCAACAACCTCAGATATGCAGATGGTACCACTCTCATGACAGAAAGTGAAGAGGAACTAAAGAACCTCTTGATGCGGGTAAAGGAGGAGAGCGCAAAAGTTGGCTTGAAACTCAACATTAAGAAAACTAAGATCATGGCATCTGGTCCTCTTACTTCCTGGCAAATAGATGGGGAAGAAATGGAGGTAGTAACAGATTTTATTTTCCTGGGCTCCAAGATCACCGCAGACGGGGACTGCAGCCAAGAAATTAAAAGATGCTTGCTCCTGGGGAGGAAAGCTATGGCAAATCTAGACAGCATACTAAAAAGCAGAGACATCACCCTGCCTACAAACGTGTGTATAGTCAAGGCTATGGTTTTCCCAGTTGCAATGTATGGCTGTGAAAGCTGGACCATAAGGAAGGCTGAGCGCCAAAGGATTGAGGCCTTTCAATTGTGGTGCTCTCGGAGACTCCTGCGAGTCCCTTGGACAGCAAGGTGATCAAACGAGTCGGACCTAGAGGTGATCAACCCTGACTGCTCTTTAGAAGGCCAGATCCTGAAGATGAAACTCAAATACTTTGGCCACCTAATGAGAAGGAAGGACTCCCTGGAGAAGAGCCTAATGCTGGGAACAATAGATGGCAAAAGAAGAAGGGGATGGCAGAGAATGAGGTGGCTGGATGGAGTCACTGAAGCAGTTGGTGTGAGCTTGAGTGGACTCCAGGTGATGGTGGAGGACAGGAAGGCCTGGAGGAATGTTGTCCATGGGGTTGCGATGGGTCGGACACGACTTCGCGACTAACAACAACAACCATAACAGTGGCAGAAAGCAAAAATGAATTGAAATGACTCCTGATGAAAGGAAAAGAAGAAAGTGCAAAAGTGGAACTACCACTGAACATTAAGAAAACAAAAATCTTGTGCACAGAAGAATTATACAACTTTACTGTTAACAATGATGAAATTGTGCAAATCTTTACATACCTAGTCTCAGTCATCATTTCAGATGGAGACTGCACTCAATAAATTTGAAGACAACTGAGACTTGGGAAGTAAGCAATGAAGGAACTAGCAAAGATAATCTATTTAAGGCTATTTCACTGGCAACCAAGGTGTGAAATCTGGGCAGTGAAGGCAGCTGACAGGAAGAAAATTATTATGTTTGAAACATGGTGCTGGAGATGAGCTTTGTGAATACCCTGGACTGAGAGACAAACAAGTGTGTCCTAGATCAAAGCAAGCCAGAGCTTCCCCTAGAAGCAAACATGACAAAACTGAAGCATTTATACTTTGGCCACATCATGAAAAGGCAAAACTCCCTGGAAACAACAATCAGGCTAAGAAAAGTCAAAGGCAGAAAAAGAAAAGGAAGAGCAAAGATGAGCAAGACTGATTTCATAAAGGAAGCCACAGCCTTGAATTTATACAAGCTGTGCAGGGCTATTAAAGGCAGGACATTTTGAAGGCTTTCATTCATATTGTCATCATTAGTTGGGGATGACTTGATGGCACGTAAGAACAAACCTGTGCAATATTGTGAAAATCAGTGGCCCTAGAAATTGTTTGCATGTTCCATAACCCATGTTTGCATGTCCTGACCAACTGGATTTGATTTCTGTTATCAGAGAAATAAAATTCAAGGGCATATATTTTGTAGACTGCTTGATGGGGGCTTTTAGACCAGTTTGAGAACTTCTGCTTTATACTATATATGCATTCTCTGTGCATGGATTATTAACTATGGGAAATGGCAGCATCTGTGCAGAACAGTAAGGTATCAGCAGGGTTGCAGGGATTTCAACATTTAAGAAATGGAGTTTTAATGATAAAAAATTATTAGAGAACCTTTCCTTCACCCCAAACCAACATAATGGGAACTGATTTTGTTCAGTGGCCACAGCACACTGATTTTCTGCTGGGAGTGACAGAAAATGAGAGGGGTGGAATGGAATATCTTAGAATAAGGCACAGCTGGGTTGCTGGAAACTTGAAAAGGAGCACTTTGCAGAGCAAAATTCCACATTTCTGTGCAAGTTCTACATTTCTGATAACTAAAGGAAAAAGGAGTGCCTGTGATCACTGATAATGGCAGTCAGGTTGCTTTTCAGAAAAAAAAAAAAACCAGCCCCATCCATTAAGCCCACCTATTTGTCACTGAAGCCTTAGCTTGACTAGCCCAGGTAACAGGATGTCAGCTTCACCATCATTGTTAAATTTCGTATATGACTGCAATAGACTGTATGCCAAACAGACGAGATTATTTGTAATAGTCCTTTTGATCATAACGAATAAATGCTCATTTTGTAAAGAGCAACCTAAATCCAAGATGCTACCCTTTAGAATCTCATCCTATTATGAAAAAAAGTATAAATCATCTTCTTAGCTGCCTCCCACTCTGTGGAATTTCTATTACAGGGAAGAGTTTTTTATGCCCCATCATACCTGGCTGGAATTTCTGATCAAGAAAATTTGTCATCAAATGCATGTTTGTTTCTTTTACTTTACTGAAGGGATGCATTTGACTTTGTTAGCAGATGAAACAGAAAAGAATTCTGTCTGAACCTGGTCCAAATGAAAGTGGGTCTTAAACTGAGCTGAAGACTAACAGGAGTGAATGGGTGAATAAGCAATGTTCTGTTGGCAGGGAAGGGATACTTGGTTTTTCATGAGTATTCTTGGAAATGCAGTGAACTAGGAACTTGTTAATCACTGTGGAAGTCTTGTGCGCTTGAGCTAGATCTGTAGCCAAGAGGCCAGCATGACAGGTGAGGGCAATTTGGACTCATGGCAGGATTTGAAGGAGAAAATGGATTTAAATGGAGGAAAGATGAGTTGTGTGGGAACTTGCTATACCATCTCAGCAGAATGAGACTGTTCCTCTTGAGGCAAAAATGGAGGCAAAGATGCATGCTGCGATGAAGCATAGCAACTTCCCACACTTTTGGGAATGACTAATAGGGTCCCTTATTTACATCTGTTTTGACAGCTGAGGTAGCTATAAATGCATGGTATTGCAATTGTATTCTGCCTTCCTTTACTGATATAATGAACCCAAGGTGACTTACATAGCTCAATTTTATCGTCAGAACAACAGCCCTGTAAGGTGGTCTGGGCTGAGAGTGTGTGACTGACTGAAGGGCACCCAGTGAGATTTGTGTGCAAGTGGTGACCAGAACCCAGATCTCCTGGGTTCCCAGTACAATACTCAGACAACCACCCTGAAAAACTGTCCAACTGCGATCTTCACCTCCACACTTTTTCCATCTTTAATAGGATGCCAATAATCCTCTTCTTTTGGAGGGTTATAGGATTCTCCATTGTCCTCTTTTGTTCTACCAGGCGTTTTGTTTATTATATTATGTTCCTCCTTTTTTCCTTCCAAGAAATTCAAGGTAGCTTACATAATCCTCCTCCTCACAATGTTATACTCAGAATAGCAACTGTTTGAGGTAGGATGGGCTGAGACTGAATGGTTGAAAGTCACCCAGTTAGTTGCATGGCTGAGTGGGGACTAGAACCCAGATTTCCTGAATCCCAGTCCTCACTCTTAATAATTATACCACACTGGCTCTCATGCTCTTTATTTCTTTCTGGCTTTGAATATTCTATTCAATTCTAGAGCTAGAATGTTGTTAACTGCCTTGGGTTTTTTAGGTGATAAATAAACATTTTGACAAATAAATTAAAATTGCACTGGGAGAGGCATGAGATGTGCACAGAGACATATGGCAGGTGAAGAATTTTCTAATGAACAAATTAACTGGCTGAAAAGCCCACTTGACACAATAAGTAGGCCAGCCTGTATGAAAGTTTTGCATTCCTTCTAATTTGAGGCATGTTGCCAGGGCTAATCTACATGCAATATGGAAGTTCTACGGACAACAGAACTGTCAAATAAATTGCAGATACAGCAAGAGCGTAATCCTAGAGGGATGACTTGCACCCTCCAAAGTCAGAGGGCTACAGACATCTTCTAAAGAGTGGGAGGAATGCAGAAGTGACGCTTTCCTCGGTGCCCCTCCCATTCTGCAAAATGACTAGATGGCTGATTGTGGCTTGCACTTGCCTGGGAGTGGGAGGGAAGCGGGCTGAGGCAGCACCAGGATATGTCGCATCTTGACGGCACCAGCCTCCTCTTGTCCCAACCTCACTAAACCCCTCCTCTGGGTCATTTTTGTGATCATGGAGAAGCAGCCAGCACAATTATTCTCATGCTGGTGGTCAGTGGAGGGAAGGGGACTGAGTGTGGATAAAGGGACTATTACAGGGACCATGTGACTCCCTTGTCACAGTCGCTCCATTGGTTGTTTCCAAACAGAATGCAAAGTGTTAGTGATGCTCTATAAAACCCTGTATGATCTGGGACCAGGCGACTTGAATGATTGCCTTTTCTGCACAGGGCTACCCAGTTTAAAGATCATTGAGGGAGGACCTGCTCCATGTCCCACTGCCATTAGGAATTATGATTACTGGGTGTTCAAGAAAGGCCCTTCTCAGTGGCCATCCCCTGGCTCTGGAACTGTCTAGGTTGGCTTTCCCCAAGCTGTCTTTTGCCAGCAAGCAAAGATTTAATATTGCTGACAGGAATTTTAACTGGATGGATTCCATTTGTTTGTTTATTTTAATTAGCTTTTATCTTATATTTAAATACATATTTTGTTTTTAACCTGTACTTTATTGTTAGCTGCCTTGAGCCCCAGTGTTGGTAGAAAAGAACATATAAATCAAATGAATAAAAAATGAACTCTGCCTAGTTTAAACTATGATTTATCAACAAACCAGGATCATAAACTAAGATTTGATCCTTGCTTGTTAAACTAACCTGATTTCCAGAATTTGAATGTAATGGGAAACCCTCATTTAAAAGTGGAATTGGATGCTCCCAATTTCATCCTTGGCAGATGACCATGGCAGAGAAAAGGGAAGTGCACAAAACTGATGCTGTCTAATGTTCATTTGCAAAGTAGTAAAATAGCATTAAACTCAAAAAAGCACACTACCTAATCCTGTCCATAAGAAATTTAGCACATCTCTTGTCCTGGTCTACTTAATTTGTTGTTAGAATATGTTGTTCCTTATGGGTTATTTTCAACAATTGAACAAGCCTGATAGTTTTTGTTGTTGTTGTTGTCATTAGCATTGATCACAAATAAAAAAGAGAATCTCACAAAAAAACGATTCTTCTTTTAGATGCAGAGGCAGTTAACAAAAAACCAGATTACTATGTGTGTAAAGCAGACATACGAAAGACACATTTCATGCACAGCTTGCTCCCTCTCCTGGTGAGAAACGGAATAGGCAATAGATAATACCGATGATGGTGGAGGTGATTTTTAAAAACATTTTTATATTGCCAATAGCCGAACTGCTTTTGTCTGGGTTGAGTTCTGGTAAACTGAGCTCTGTTGAATCTAATTTTCTTACTGCTTCTTTTGTCTTTTTTCCTTAATGCAAATAATCTGTTAGGACGGAACAGCAGCAAAATGCCGATTTCTCATGCTAGGAATTGCCCCAACCCGGAGCTAGAAGCACCCTGAAAGGTCCCCGCCCCAAAGCACTTGCATTCCGTAATCAAAGAAACAGTAGGGGAAAGGGGAATAAATGGAGGAGTGGTAGATAGGAGATAAATCTTTATTGAAGTTACATATCTCACAACCTTTACTCCTATTAATATAACCAGTATTTAGGATTGCAGCCGTCTTGAGGCTTAGTTGAAGCGGATTAGGGAGATAACAGTGTACTGTGTCAAAGGCTTCTAAATGCAGACTCCGTAACATCAGCCATATCAGCCTTACCCAACCTACTGACCTCCACATGGCACGGGAGGCTGCCCGGGAGTGATGAGAGCTGCAGACCAACAAATCCAATGGGCACCAGGTTGGATTTTATCTTGCCTGATTTGATCTAGTCTGAGGAAGAGTTTCATGTAGCTCCAACGTTTGAATACGCGGCTTTCATGACACTGAGGCTTGCTCTAATAAAGGACAAGCCAAATAAGATTCCGAACTTTTCTTACGAGCCAATGAAAGCACTTTAAGTTTTTTTGTCACAATACAGCAGTGCTTATTGTCATGCGAACATGAACTTTTAGCAGTACTGGTAGAGTCGCCGCGGCCAGCATGCTGAAAGCTACCGCACTTCAATCTTTCGCGTCCAGCATTCTGCACCGACCTCTCAACCGCAGGGCTCCTCCAGCGCGCCGCCGAGCGTGTCCACGCCCCCCTCCCTTCATGGTTTCGTCCTCCTCCGGACATCCAATCACTTCCCTTGTTTCTCTCAGCCCGCTATTTCCCCGTCCCCTTCGTCTCGTCCGCTTGCTTTCGGCGCGCGCGGCTACATCACCCACTGTGAGAAGTCACGTCGCTCCTTTCTTCTGCTTTGACTTCTCGCGACATTTCAGATCACGCTCTTCGAAAGATGGCAGCTTCCGAGCCTGCTCCGGCTCCGGCTGAAAGCTGGCTGCGCACTCGGGATGTGCTCATAAAGGAGGGCCCCGAAGACTTTGGGTCTCTGATGCTGTCGGCGCCCGTGCTAGAAGGGCTGAAAGCTGCCGGGTTCCTGAAGCCATCTCCAGTGCAACTCAAAGCCATCCCGCTGGGCCGCTGTGGCCTGGGTGAGCGCACTGGGTCCCGGGACAGGGCAGCGGAACTGGTCATGGGGGGGAGGCTGAGTGGTGAACTTTCACAGGCTGAAAGGTGAACTTGTGGTACGGCAGAAGAGATCATGTGGACTTCCAGGTGTTGTTGGACTGCAACTCTTATCAATCCTAACCAGCATGGATGATGAGAGTTGTAGTGTCCGGATGGACAGACGTTCCCCACTCATGCCCTGTGGGTAGGGAAGAAATATACTTCTGGCTTTTGAGATAGTGACGCCATGTGAATTGAGGCTAATTAACCATTCAGTTTGTGAGTGTTGCTAGTCGAACCATGGTTGATTTTGTGCAGTGGTTTGCAAGCTACATTTGCAGAAGAGCTTTCTTTGCTGAGAAAACTCTACCTGGTAATTGATTGCGTTGCAGAATTGGCCAACATGGAGAAGGATGTGCTGAGAGCATTACCATTATTTTCTTTAGTCTTGTGGGATTGCTTTAAAGACGATAACTTCAAAAGATGGAACAAAAAGCAGACAGTTTTTTAAAATTAATGTAATAGGTGGGGGTTGCAGTTGGGTTCTGTTGTAAGGTCTGCGTTCTGGTGATGCTATTGGTCACTGCTTGTGATTAGGTATTTAACACAGAAGAATGTTGCATCCTCTGCAAGTGGAAGAAAGGCTGGTGAAGGGAAGGCACAGTAATCTTCTGTTCTTTTGTTCAGTCTGAGGAAGAAAGGGCTTCACTCACTCCAGAACCACCCCAAAAGCCAATTGGTGTGGTAAAAGAGACCTGTTTCTTTTGTTTCTGTCTCATTTCTTTAATTATTATTATTATTATTATTATTACATTTTTATACTGCCCATAGCCAAAGCTCTCTAGGCAGTTGACAGCAATAATCATAGAATCAGTTGGCGTACTTCCTGCAGAGGAAGGGGCTTTATTTTTTCTGGGACTTTTGTGCAAACCCAAGCATGCTTAAAAAGAACAATGCTTTGTTCTCTTTCACCAGATGTGCTTCTAGCCTGTGGTTGTGTTTACTAGCCTGGTTTTCTCATAATATTTATTATCTTATTCATAAACTACAACTGAGTATAATTGTTAGAAGCTAATATTTTATAGGTGCTGGGTTAAAGATTTTTATTTTAAAAGCAAGAGTTATTTTACATATATTTTAAGGAGTGTGATTATCACAGGCCATGCTTTTCTCATTCCATTCTCTTAACTTCACTGTTGAAAATCTCCCCTTATGTTAGGGTATATACACAGTCCAAGTGGGGCTTTTGCTAATAGTGATGTGAGATCGTTAATGGTCAGAGTGAGCCATGCTCTGGTAACCTCTTGCTTGGACCACTGTAATGCTCTCTGTGTGAATCTGCTCTTGAAAATGGTCTGGAAGCTGCAGTTGGTACGTATCAGAGCAGCTTCTCTGCTAACAAGGGCTGGCAGACAAGAGGACATAACACCAATCCTTTACTATCTATATTGGCTGTTGATCCAAGTCCAAGCCCATTTCAAGGTGTGTACACTGACATACAAAGCCCTAAATGATTTAGGACATGAATATCTGATGGAATGTCCCATACATGCCTACCTGAACCTTAACATAATCTTCTGAGGCCCTTCTCTGGGAGTCGCTTTTAACACATGTCAGGAAGGTGGCTACTCGGGGAAGGTCCTTCTTGGTTGTGGCACCCAATTGTGGAATCTACTCCCTAAGGATACAGTGTAGTACCAACTTTTTATGTGTATCAACACCAAAAACCTTTTTATTCTCTATTTTAATTGTTAAATGAGGCATTTTTTTAAAAAACCATTATACTTGTTTTTATATACTTTTCCAGGTCTCTGAAGTTTGTTTGTTTTACTATTTACTTAGTTTTTTATGCTTATTTATTTTATTCCTTATGTTTGTTGGTTGGCTGAGGTGCGGCAATGTATTGCTATTGAAATGTATTGCTCTTGTATGGTTGTTTTATCATTATATTGTTTTTTAAAAAAATTGCAAATGATTCAGAAATCCACTTGGACTATGGAGGACAGTATATAAAAGCTTGTAAAAATAAGTAATGTGAAATGAGAAAATGACAAAATATGCTCCTTAACCACTTAATTGTGGCTTCATGTTGTAGAGGGAAATCAGTAGTGATGATCAGACTGTTTTCTAAGGAAAGTTGTTGTTCATAAGTCTTCTTATTGAGAAACCTCTTTTAAATTTCAAAGGGATGTCTGAATTTTCTTAGAACGCAGTTTGAGAATGGCTGCTGTAATTTATGCAACTTTATCCTGTTTTTCTCCTGATATTCTCTTGCCAGCTTCCTGAAGTGCATCCTTTCTTTATCTTTCAGATCTTATTGTGCAGGCAAAATCTGGAACTGGTAAAACCTGTGTCTTTTCTACTATTGCACTTGATTCCCTTATCTTGGAAAGCCCAGTTACCCAGGTGAGCAACATAATTCTATGTACTGTTTTGAGTCAACTGATATATTCTGACATGTGAAAAATAATTTTCTAAATAGTTCTGGAAGTTATTAGTTCATTGATGTTTTACCGGTTCACCTGGACATTTATGTTACATATTTGTGAGATATGGACAGCCTAAAATAAAGTCAGTACTAAATTTCTTCTAGTTTATAAAATGTTCATACTCAGTTGCCTGGAGCAACATCTTTTAAAAAATGAAACATTTCTCATTGTCACTCCAAATCTGAAAAATGGTAAAAATTGAAGATTTTTGCTATAGTTTTCTCCCATGTGCAAGTAGGACTTTGAAATTTGCATACATTTTATTTTATGGGGCAGAGATCCCTCCTGGACAGTTCCCATGAAACTTATTTGTGCCTTTTTGCTATCATTTGGATCTGTGTTTATAAATATCTGCATTTATTGATGGAATATCTGGTCAGAGTTTAAAGGGGGGATTTTTTAGTGGACTGTGCAAACTCAGTTGATGGGATGTCATTTACAGATAATTTGAGTTGTTCTCTGAGGGATGGGAGAAATAATTTAGAAGAGTATATTTTTGGATTTTAGTAATAGACTAGTTCTTTTAATCATTTCAGAGCTTGATTGTCTATTTCAGATTCTAGTTTTGGCTCCTACTCGAGAGATTGCTGTACAAATACATGCAGTTATTACAAGTATTGGGATCAAAATGGAAGGTTTGGAATGTCATGTCTTCATTGGAGGTACTCCTTTAAACCAAGATAAAATGCGGCTGAAGAAGTGTCATATAGCAGTTGGTTCCCCTGGTAAGACAGCACTGTATTGTAGACATCTTAATAACACTTTACATTGTGCTACAAAATCTGATAAGGCTATCTATGCATTGTGAAAGAAAAATTGATGTAATTAGAGAAAATAGGAAAAATATTCAAGTATATTTAGCAGGGAGCAATTAAACATTATTTTGGAGAGAACAGATTTAATATAATTGGTTGAGCTGTATTGACTGTATTTTTCATATATTTGGAAGACTCTAAAGTGCAATCCTATAGATTGTGCCCTAAACTATCCTTTATTTCATTGGCAGGTCGCATAAAACAACTCATAGAGCTGGACTATCTGAATACAGCCAGCATTCGCCTCTTCATTCTTGATGAAGCAGATAAACTTCTGGAAGAAGGCAGTTTTCAAGAACAAGTCAAGTAAGAATAATGAGCTATGCCAAATATCTTGTTTCTGCAATGCAAGTCCACGAAATCTGGTGGAACTGGTGCCAGAACTCTCAAAGGGCTGGTGTTACCAATTTGCAATGTATTTTGAGGGTAAAATTGCTTGTATTTGCACTGAGTTAGATGCAATAATTAATATAGGATCATTGCTGCAAATGACATCTTTTAGATTGTTTCAAAAAAAGTAGAAGTGAATAATCTAGTTGATAGTTTGAGATTTGTCCCCAGTTCTCTAGATATTTGTACAGGATTGAAAACCTAGACTTCAGGTAAAATAATTGCTTCCTTGAATGACTGTAGGAGTCCCTCTTTTCTTGGTGTGTCCCTTACTCAAGTAACCATCTTTATGTCCTTAGAACTTCCATGTATGTCACGTCATTAACTTTCCCTTTTTGGGAAAGTGTTGGAGGGGCTTGTAGTCACTCACCTGAAGGTGGTTTTGGAGAAATGTATTACTTAACTCCATTCAGGTCTGGATTTGGAACAGAAATAACCTTGCTTTCCCTGGTAGATGGTTTATTATTATTATTATTATTATTATTATTATTATTATAACATTTCTATGCCGCCCCTTGCCGAAACCTCGGGGCAGCTTACAACATGATAAAATACATTGAAATACAATAGTACATAATAAATTACCATTAAATATAACAATACAAAAAATACATTGATTTACAAATACAAAATTAAAATTATCAGTATAAAATAAAAATATAGGAGGAGAAAGAGAAGGAAGAAGAAGTTGCCCAGGCCAGATCATATGTTTTGACAATTGAAATGATGTTTAAATAAAAAGGTCTTTACCTGGCGCCGAAAAACCAGTAACGACGGTGCCAGGCGGACCTCTTTGGGGAGTGAATTCCATAGGTTGGGCGCCACCGCAGAGAAAGCCCTCCTCCGGGTACTTACTCTCCTAATTTCTTTCATGGAGGGTTCCCGGAGAAGGGACTCTCCTGCAGATCTCAAAGGGCGGTCGGGCATATACGGACGCAAGCGCTCGTTCAGGTAGCCAGGACCCAAGCCGTTGAGGGCTTTGTAGGTCATAATCAACACCTTGAATTGGGCCCGGGCTTCAATGGGAAGCCAGTGAAGCTGATGGAGGACTGGATTGGATAAGAAAAGAAGTCTTTCCTCTTCAAGGCTGCCTTTGATATAATAGCTTTTATCAGCAGAAAAATACTTTGAGGTAATTCTAGTCCTCTGTTCTGATATGATCACTTTTCAATTATTTTTGTATATTTATTTTGGAGGGTGATGCACTCTTAAGAAACACCTTAAATATATGAAATAGAATAATATTTAGTGTAAAGATTTTCTTTGAATTATTTTCTCTTTTCTCTGCTTCTCTTTTAGTTGGATTTATTCTTCTCTACCAGCCAACAAGCAGATGTTGGCTGTTTCAGCCACTTATCCTGAATCTTTGGCTAATACTTTGACTAGGTACATGAGAGATCCCACCTTTGTGAGGCTGAATCCCACTGACCCAAGTCTCATTGGTATGTATGTTTTCCCTTATCATCTCTGCAGATCCTCCTAATATGTAAGAGATGTATGATTACAGTGTTTGTAATCTTACAGTACAAAGTGTTACAAAGTTTGCAGTATTTGTAAGTCAGTTCTCTAAGTCTCATAAATAATTCTTTGACTGGTGCTCTGTAGAATAATGTTTCAGCCAGACATACTGTATAAATGTTTATTACTTGGTAAATTTGTATCCTTTTCTCCAAGGATGTATTTTGTGTATATAATATAACCCTAACCATCTTGTCTTGGGTAGGGTTGAAGCAGTTCTTCAGAGTTGTGAATTCTCACCCATTGCCTCACAAGACTTTTGAGGAGAAGGCTGAGCATTTACAGGAGCTGTTCAGCAAGGTTCCTTTCAACCAGGCCCTGGTCTTCTCAAACCTACATTGCCGGTATTGTGTGTGTGTGTGTGTGTGTGTGTGTGTTTTAATCTAGATCAGTTAAAAGAGGGAAAAGATTTGTCATCAAAGGTTTAGCACATTGTATGATGGTGAATGAAATAAATGGTAGAATAAATTTGTGTCTAAAGAGGCTGGGGGTTTCTTCAACATCTCCATTTTATATGAATTAAAAAGCAAATCCAAGCATTTATCTTTTACAGTAGATCAAGCACTTGGGGAGAAAGTTTTCTGATTTAGTCACTTGTGTTGCTTGGATTTTATAATGCAGGAAGCAATTTGCTCCTTAATATATATACAGAACTGTTTACTTTTCTGCCATACATTATTGTCAGGCATTTTGAGCTGCTGTCAAAGGGGGAAATAATCGAGGTATTACATTGTTGATACATTTGTCCTATCTTTTCTCATCCTTGTTTTGAAGAGCTCAACATCTGGCAGATTTACTGACATCCAAAGGTTTTCCTGCTGAGTGTATTTCAGGCAAGTCTGTAGGCATGTTGTGTTACTTTGCTGAACCTGTTATGAAGGAAGTTTGGTTGTATGTTAAAGGCATTGTGTCTTTAAGTTGATCGTTCCAGATTGTAATTTTATAAATGTTTACATGGGAGTAGGTCCCATTGAATTCAGTAGGAGTAAATATGTATAAGATTATAGAGTTAATCTAAGTTACTTTGACTAGCAGTTTATTTCTGTGTGGTTATAGAATCTGGTAAGAATTCTTTAATCAGTTTCCAGTGTTCCAAGTTGTGTTCTATTCTAAGAATTCCTGCTAGAATGCATAAGGATGGGGCACAGTGATCAATGGCTTTTTCAGTTTTTAGTTTTAAAAATTTGAAAAATGTGAAGCAAACTACCTTAACAATGCTGCTAGTTCCTTGTCCCACAACTTAATTTATTTGTCTTTATTTGTCTTTGTTTCTCTAGGCAGTATGAATCAGAATCAGCGACTTGATGCCATGGCTAAACTGAAGCAGTTCCACTGCAGAGTCTTGATTTCAACTGATTTGGTAAGCCTTTTCTATTAAATGTAAGATGTGTAAATATATTTAAGACAGAGCAGGTTTGAAAGATCTAGACAGTCAAACCAAAACAAGTTCACTCTTGTGCTTACATATATTGTAAGTCAAGTTTGATAAGAAGGAAAATGATTAGCTTTCTTGATTGCTTGTGTGTAAATTATCCTCAGCACATATCTAAACATATTGTTTCTGTTAAGATTTACAGAAATACATAAATCTGAACAAAATAGCAAACTCAGTAGGAGAAATTCTAAATGTGCAAAATGTCTAAGTGTTTGGCTTATCTCCTGCTTACTGCTGCCCTTGGGTTTTCTTAACAGACTTCCCGTGGAATTGATGCTGAGAAAGTGAACCTGGTCATTAATTTAGATGTGCCTGTGGACTGGGAAACATATATGCATCGGATTGGTAGAGCTGGACGCTTTGGTAAATTCTCTTTGAGTTTTCTCTCCTGTTGTATGTTGTGGATTTACAATTAGGTCTTACTAATTAACCTAACTAATTAACCTGTCTGTTTTGTTGCAGGAACCTTAGGGCTTGCAGTGACATATTGCTGTCGTGGAGAAGAAGAAACTATGATGATGAAAATTGCACAGAAGTGTAATCTTCGGCTTCTTCCTTTACCAGGTAAAATTGTCTCTGGGATGTTTGAGAAATTAATGCTTGAATTGTGCATTTACACTTATGAATTGTGGTGTAGTATATGCTTCAGATTTAACAGAGAATTAAGCTGCTATTCTACACTCACCTGGGAATAAGTCTAACTGAAATCTTTAGGACTTTAGGATTATAGTGTCAGTCACACAGTCATAGGCCTGTTACTCTGAATCTTGAGTGACTTATGGGGTGTTCTACACACAAGTGTTAAACTAAAGTTGATAATCATTGGATCTTTTTGTTTTATCATTTAAAGTTAGTACAACTGTTAATACAACTGAAATCCTAATAATTAAGACATTAAATAAAGCATTTTATCAAATACATTTTAGTGAGACCTGCTTGGTATGAGTATGTTGTGCCAAATGATATAATGGCCGACAAACATTTGATTGTCTGCTGAAAATAGGACACAGAGCAGAGGTTTTGAATATAATGGTGGTAAAAACAGGTTTCTAAACCTATATGTCAGACAAGTTTGGCATTGGATTAAATTGCCTAGAGAGGTTGCAAAAGAAGGCACCTCTCAAGGTTGCAGTATTGTAAGTACAGAAGAAGTTTAATTACTTGATCAGTGATTATCTTTCAGTCCTGGACATTTTTCAGGACCTTAACTCTTTTTAGCTTGAGGAAGTGCTTTTGTGTTCTTTTCTTTTAAAAGCTAATAGATGGTTTTAACCATATAATAAAAATACGGGCAGTTCCTGGGGTACAAATGAGTTCTGTTCCTGGGAAATCATCTTTAAGTTGAATTTGTATGCAAGTCTGACCCATGTACAGTCATTTCTCCACATTTGTGTGGGTTAGGGCACAGGACCTCCATGACAGTAGAAAAACTGGTAATATCTCTAGGACACCTCCCCCACCACCATTACCCAAACTTACCAGTGCCTCCTCTTTGCAGCAAAGAAATGAGAGATTCCTCTGCCCAGATAGTCAGGGCAGGAAGGCATGCTTAGGAGGCCCCCCTCTCTCCCTTTTAGCTTCCTTTCTCTCTATGGTGATGACAATTTTCTTCAGTGTTAAAAAAAAAGGCTTTATGGCAGTTTGTTTGTAGCTTGGGCATTCATAACTTGGGGACTGCTTGCACATCTAATCTGTGCAGTTCTTCAAAACTGAATGATTTTAAACTCAGTGTTTTCAAGTTTGAATTTCTGGGTCTTGGCAGTGTGCTGTGGTACACTGTTCTTAAGAGAAGTTGTGGGCTATAGAAATAATAAAGTGTAAAATGAAGCTTTTCTTTTCTCCACAAATATAGGGGATACCAGGGATATGAATGTAAGCAGAGTTGACAAAACATCAAGTGATTTTAATTGTGATCTTAGTAGCCAAAGTATTCATGTGTGTTTCTCTGGGAAAGAATACTGCTCATTGGTATTAACTTTTTGTTTTAAAGAACCTATCCCTCCTGGGCTGATGGAACGGTGTGATGGTTGGGATGTAGAAGTCACTGCTGTCCCGTACCCCAACGCTTCACTGAATGCTTCTCTGTTGCCAGCTAAAAGACCAGAAGGAGCAATGCAACACACTGTAGTAAGCAACAGTGCACAGATTTCTGCTGATGATATTTCTGAAAATTCTGAAAAAAATCCTCCTGCCACCAAACATAAAAACAAACAAAAACAGCAGTTTAAAAACAGAATGGAGAATACTAAAGCAATAATAACTAGAAATCCACAGTCTTCTCATGGAATTCCAAAGCAGAACTGTCAAATGGAACCTAATTATAAAACTGCTGGGCAGCATAACGGAGAGGTGGAAAGGGAAACTATAAAAGATGCACTTCCTAAGATCCCTTGTTTGTCATCTTTTAAAAATCATCAGTCCACCAATACATGGAGCATGGTTGAATTTGTTGAGGATTATGAATACTTCATTAAGGAAGGATTGGAGAGAGATGTGGAAATTGTAAGAACTTACTCAGGTCCTAGTGAGCAGTATATGCACCCAGAAAACAAGGTCCTTGACCAGGCAGGAATGGAATCCAGAACATACATTGCAACAACAGCTGGGGTGCTGACTGGAGAGTCTGATAGTGATAGTAGTTCTTGCAGTTCTGGATCATCCACATATAGCCGGGAAGACCAGTCATATATCAGAGCTTCATCAGATACACAGCAAAGAGACAATGGTGAACTGGCAACAAACCGGACAGTTCAGAGACATGCTCTGCAGTTCACTGGTGTCCCTGAACCAGAGCAGTTTCAAGAGGCTTCTGTGCTCCACAAGAAGATGAAACAGAATGTGAAACAGAGCAAACAGAGTAGGCCTGGCTGCTCTTCTCAAGCCAGCAAGACCTCCAATAGAGAGGCTAGAGAAAATGCACCCCAAGGCAAACATGTTCCTTTTTCTCAGAGCAACCATCTCAATTATGAGGAGTACTGGCGAGCATATTACAGGGCATGGCAGGACTATTATGCTGAAGCATCTCGGTCATGCTACCAGATGTACCTGAGACCATTGAATATGCTGACTGCATATCATGCTAATACAGTTTATTTTGAAGAGTTGTTGAGGGAGGATAGGTAATGGGAAAGTGGTAAAAATTCTCTTCTCCCAAGTCGCATTTTTTGTATTCCTTCTCATTCCATGTATGTCCTGTTTTGTATGCAGTTTAGAAGTGGAACTGCTTTAACCATGTTGCTAATAAATAGTATGCAAACAAAGTTGGAATGCCTTCTGAAAGATTGTATTCATGGTGTTGGAGTCAACCTGTTTTGCTGGTATTAGCCACATAGGAATATGTCACATACTATTTTTTCCCGCTTTATGTTTGATATGCTCTTGGAAAATAGTGTGCAGGGCTTAACATGCTTATTTCGGGAACTCAGAGATGGCATAGACTGCCTATTAAAATATATAGTTCTTTTTATTTTCTCCGATTTCACATGAGTTCAGTGTGTGCTTGCAGAACTCTGGGAAATGGTATTTTTCCTCACGACGGCTATATTCCTGTGCAGCAAAATTCACCACCTCGAGAGGTGAAAGAAGCTTAATTGTAGAGAGGGCTTGCTTTTTCTGCAGAATGGGTCCTCTTGCTACTCTCAAGTGCTTAGAAATGGATTGTATGGGCAGCAGAACAAATCACTTTTAGCTGGTTATGATGGAGTGGGAAAACACTTGATCTAGCACTGTTCATGCTAGACTGTAAACTTTCCTTAAGGCCATTAACCCGCTCTTTGAGAGACAGATCACAGAGTGTTTAAAAGCAGGCTCTTCAAAGGCATTTGAAGACATTTTCCGATATTTGCTCTCTATCCCTTTTAGTAGTCCAATAAGTCAGCCTTCTCCAACCTGGTGCCCTCTAGATGTTTTGCAGTACAAGTCCCAGGATTCTTGACCAGTAACCATGCTGACTAGGGAGTTGAAATTTAAAATACCTGAAGGGTACCAGGTTGGGGTAGGCCTCTATAGTTGGAAATACTTGTGTGCTGCATACACATGTGCACTCATGCTATCTACAAGCAGTCTATAAAAGCTAGCTTTTGGTAATTCTCTCTCTCTCTCTCTCTCTCTCTCTCTCTCTCTCTCTCTCTCTCTCTCTCTCTC